>NC_056737.1:421157886-421320386 GCF_019279795.1 Protopterus annectens | reverse complement strand
ACAAGTCTAAAAAAATACTGGCCAGTTTGATGCTGTAAAAAAATGAAAGAAACCAAGACACACACCGATACCTTATGGTAAAATCAAAATGAAAGTTCTTTTTCCTTTTCAGAAAGCAACCAAAAGAAAATAAACACATACATATTAATATAACACCAATATGGTACACACAATTTTCTGTATTCAACATGTATCTTTATGAATTTTGTCACATGGAAGTAAGAAAGAAAGAAAATAACTTAGATTTTGTCCTGACCCCAGCTTAACACTTTAAATACACTTTCACTTGCGTCAAAAGAGAGTGGAACATCTTTATATTCAGTTTTCCACAAGTTTGTGACTGGAATACACTTTTGTCACAATAGCTACAATACTAAAACAGCGCCCTTTACCATGCAAACAAACACAAATAGTAAACATTGCATTATTTGTATTTTTTTCTTCCTGAATTTTCCATGTGCAAATTATTTTAATCGCTAAACATTTAATCTTAATTCTAAGGAATGTCATTCTGGTTTTGCTATTTGTTGCAAGATCCTAGAAATTGCAAGGAATATAGCAGAAATAAATATATTTTACACATTTTATTCATTTTTCCCCAACACCAACTACAGATTTTTACTAAGGAACCCAACGACTAATAAAAACATCCAACAATTGTGTGTGAGTAGGTCTATAGAAATTCATTGAATCACAATTCATCCAAAGAGGTTTATATATATATATATATATATATATATATATATATATATATATATATATTATTTTATTTTTTTATTTTATTTTACATTTGTTGACCGGCCAAATATATATATATATATATATTTTTTTTTTTTTTCTGTGAAGGAAAAGCCTTCTGCACCTCTCTCTGCCCTCACCCCACCAACACACCTTCCTTATTAAATATAAACAATTCCATGGTTGCACGATGAAGAGGGAAGGCTGTAATGCCTTCTTTAATTTTGATCAATGAATTATGAATTCAATGAAATTCCACAATACGGTCTGAGAACAGTTCTGTCTGTTCTGTTATTTTGAGGTGCAAGTGACCGTTGGCAGAAAAAAGCATCTGTGACATGTTTTGTTTCTAAGGAGATAAGGCATACACATAATGAAGGTATTACAAGTAGCTAACAAGTTCACCCATGGAGTATGGCATAAAGTTGGAAGGAAGCGCTATGCTCTTCCACTCTAGATGATGGGAAAAATAAATTTATGAAAAAAGTTGTGTACAGGAACTTCTTACAAATATGAGAACAGTCATGTGTGTGTGTGTGTGAGTTTGTTCCAGATGGGGAAGATCAAGTGGAACTTTATATAATTACACTACAGTGTAAATGTGCATTTCTAATGACACTTAAAACAACTAAGCAATCTCACAAAAGGCCATCTTTTCTATTAAAGTGTTACATTCCTATCAGACACCTGCAGTAAAATTATGTGAACTATTTAATAACCTTCAAATACTGTAATTAGAATTTTTAAATAAAGTGTAATACACATCATAATCCCACTTTGGAAATCATGAATAAACTGCACTGTCACTTTTGAAGTCAGAGTTGCCATGCAAAATACAACAAAAAAATCACAAACCACAATGCAAGAGAGTTTCAAACACCAACAAGTGAAAATAAAAGTTATGTACTTACCATAACGATCTGTGTTGCCTGTTTCCATCCTTTCTCAATGTATGGATCTCAGATCCTACATGATCTGACTTCAGTCACCAGCAGGTTTTAGATCCGGTGCTCAGGCTCCTTCCCTTACAAAAAAATCCCTGTGTATAGACCGAGCTACCTCAGATTAAGTTTTCCCACAAGAAGAAAAAAAGAAACAGGAGTACAAAAAGGTAACAAAGAAAACCAGCTCACATACGTGTGTAACAATGAAAAAGGCAACCTCAAGGAGCTAAGGCTAAGTCACAGTCATCTATGTACAATACTATGTATAAAAACAGAGAGAAGGGAGATGGGGTGTTTGGGGTGGGTAGTTGAGGACCTACTTGTTATGGTATGTACATATCTTTTGTATCAGATGTCTTTTCCATCCATTCCTTAACATATGGGACAGAGTCCCCAGCTACTTATAACACTGGTGCCTCTAAGGAAGGACATTTGAGAGCACAGCTGAACTAAAAAATCTCAATCTGGAATGAATGTTCAATTTATAATGAGTAACAAAAGTATGAACCTTGGACCAGGTAGCTGCAGCTCAGATATCATCAAGCGGTACTCTAGAAAAGAATGCTATAGACAAAGCCACAGATTTAGTGGAATGAGCCTTTGGAGCTGTAGGTAAAGGCAAATCTCTTTCCTGTTAGACATAATATGCACTGAGACAGCCAACAGGAGAGAGAGTGACTTTGGATACTCCTTTTCCCAACTTGGTAGAGGAGAAGAAAATGAACAACTGATCAGTTTTGTTAAAGGCTTTTGTCCAATTTATGTAAAAACATAACTGATGGTGAACATTTAGCAAGTATAAAGTATATTCACCCTTAATTGAATATTTTTGAAGAACACAGACAGATTTATGTACTGATTGACAGAAAATTCAGAAGCCGCTCTTGGAAGAAAAGACTGACTGATTTTAAGACACACAGTCTTTATGAAAAAATAGATAAGGAGGTTTTGAAGATACAGAGTGGGTTTGGCACAATGGTTATGGTCTTTATCTCATAAACACAAGGTACAGAGTTTGATTCTGACCTCAGATTATTAAATAGGCTTAAAATGGCCCTAACAGCAGTTAGCTTAGTATTCAGCTTTGAACCTATAAGTCATAAAGCTCGGAAACCCTTTTGGCAGAAGTAACCACAATCAAGAATAAAAACTTAAGGTAAACTTTGGCAGCAGGCTCAAAAGGACAAGGCAATTAAAGCTTTCAGTAAAACACTAACATCCCAGGGAGGAACTGGATCTCTGAGTGGAAGGCATAGTAGAAAAATTCCTCTCAGAAAAGCTTTAGATAGCCTAAGAACTGCAACAAGCATAGGATTCTCACCAATGTGAAAACATGATATGGCTGCTAACTGTACTTTTATTGTGGAGTAGCTAAGCTCCATTTTGAAAAAGATGGGCAAGAAATCCAAGACTGCCAAAAGAGGGGCTGAAAAGGGTTAAGATGATTTTCACTCACCCGAACTGAGAATCTTTCCCATTTGCTTTTGTAAGCCTTATATGTAGAAGGCTTCTGGGAAGAAGTTATGAAATGAATTGAGGGAGGAAACCTGGACTGGCTAACAATCATAGAAGTTGCAGAAATCAAATGATAAACGTGAAGGATTGAAAGTCCGGATGAGGAGGCCCCAGTGGATGACAGTGCAGATCCAGGTCTGATCCCAGGACCCAGGGATGGTGTAGTAGATCAGGCTAGAAGGGAAACCACACTCATTGAGGCCAGCAGGGAGCTACAAGGATAACTGTGATCTTTGGCAATGCTTTCTGTACAAATTTGGGGCTCAGTGATGTTGGGAGAATTGCATAAAGGAGTCCCAGGGCCAACTGTTGGTCAAAGCATCTCTTGCTAACTCTGTCTGGAGGGATTAGAGTGAAGAACATGCTGCACTTGGTGTTGTGGGAGACACCAAGAGATCACAGCAATGTTAGCCCCAATGGATAACGATTTGCTCCGTGACTAGAACATTGGATTTCCCTGAAATATGCATTGCTATTAGTAAGGGGTGAGAAGCTAATCACCCGTTGACATACTCTTACGACCTCTCAACATAATGGGTGAGATCTGGTTCCTCGTTTGTTGATGTACCAAACAACTGCCATGTTGTCTGTCTGGATAGATATCGCATCCAAGGGGAGACAGCCCTGAAAGGCCTGCAACACTAGAAGAACTGCTTGCACCTCCAACACACTGCTGTGAAGTCTGGCCTCTGATGGGGATGGTGTACCTTAGAGTGTCTTTCCAATGCAATTCCTCCCACACCCACCCCAAGGGGGAACAGTCTGTGATCACAGTTGCTTGGGGAAAGGGTAGAATGAATGGACGTCCTTGTAACATATGTGGAGATTACAGTCACCACTGTGTGTGTGCCCTGCAAATCTTCATAAGAGATGCTTAAAAAGATATGGGCAGTTTTCTGACTGACCATTAAACCGCCACAGTCCACTGAAGCACCCACATATACTATCTTGTCAAGGGAACTAGCGTGATGGAAACTGCCATGGAACCCAGAAGATAAAGGATTAATCTTGCTGACGACTTCTGATGGGGCAAAACAGCTAGAGCTTGTTAGTGAAGTGATGTTATTCTTGTTCAGGGAAGCTTTGCTATTTGAAGTTTTGAGTCCAACAGTGTCCCAATGAACTCTAAGGACTGAACTGGATGAAATCTGTATTTCTGTATGCTCACTGTGATTTCTGGGTCTGCACATAGATGGATCAATGAGTTTCTGGCTTTAATGACTAGATCCATGGCAGGGGCAGAGGTAAACCAATCATCTGAACACCTGTAGTCAGGGATGAGTTGTGACTACTGCCATACATTTTGTAAACACTGGGGTGGGGGTGGGGGCTGGGTGAGACCAAAAGGCAGAACTCCGAACTTAAGTATCAGGTTAATATCCCAGTGATTTGTGAAACCGCATTCTCTTACTTCCTTTTTGGTTTCTGGAGAAAGTCCTCTGAGTGATGGAGAATTTAATCTCTATGGCAGACAGAGGGGCCTTAACATCTTTATCACTTCTAGAGATAGTCTCTTTTACTTTAGGACCAAAATGTGTCAATCCATCATAAGGGGCATTTAAAAGGGTGTCTTGAAATGTTCTACAAAGTCACACAGGCTCATTTAAGCATGTCTCCTGATGGGACATGCCCGCGTGCCAACTGTTCTAGATGCACCTTCCATTGCTTTGAATATAAGATGCATAGACACATTATACAAAGAGTGGAGAGTAACCAACTGTGAATCAATGGATTTCTGAAGATCTGCAGTCAAGGTCCATGGTGGAGATTTGGAGATCTTAGTCAAATCCTTCTGGAAACACTTGACATGTATCAAGTAATTCAATGCTCTCACCAAAAAAGTAGATAAGGCATAAACACACTTTCCAAATCTTTCCAAAATAAAAGACTCCCTTGTTTGGTGGGTGGACAGAGGAACTCTCCTCTGCTAGTTCCTTCTTAGTGGTTGCTGCCACCACCACTGGATCTACTTGCCAGAACCATGCTCCAGTGTGGATGTTTTTTTAGGAGCAACAAGGCACCTGTCAGTTTTTTTGGGGGATAGGCTCAGCTGTGTCAGTTTTCTTCCATGCCTGCTTAGAAAGCAGGTCTACTAACTCATTAGCATGTGGAACTACCCAAGGCATAGATGGGCCAGAAGCATCAAGGAAGACTGACTCCTCTGGAGATTGGAAAGACCATCCCTCCTTCTGACTCAGAAGTTCAAGGATTTCTCCAAACAAAATGTCCTCTGGGGGATCTGGTCGAATCTTCTTCGTCATCAAAGTTAGTGGCAGCAGTAGGGGATTACTTAGGGAAATCAAAGTGTCTCCTTTTGCACTTGTATTTCCTATGCACCTCATCTGTGGGTTGTTTAGGGGAGGACTCAGAAGCTGACATGTTCTCCTCTATAAGAACCGTCTCAAGGCCTCTGGATACTGGCTGTCCTGACAGGACAAAAAGAGTAGGCTCTGGACCCTGGGAAATCCTAAGGTGGTGGGTTGGATCCAATTTCAATGGAATGGAGAGCTTGACATGGATCCAGGTAGCCTAATCTTAGGAGATGAAACCCATGAGGATGGCTCAACCCTGGAAACTGTTTGGCTGGGATTCAAGGCTGATTTTAGAACCAAACTGTCAAGTCCTGAAGCTTCAAGAGGAAAGAATGGATCCCAGGACCTCAGATCTGATCCTGCCCTGTTGGAGTTGATACCAACCATTTGACTCTGAGATTCAGACGGGTCTGACGCAGTTGAAGTAGCATTGGAGTCAATGATGAATACACACACCTGGCTCTGATGCAGATCTGCCCAAGGAAAGTTGGATCTGGGGAATCTGATCCAATGGGTTGGACTGGAGAAGGATCAAGAAACAACTCTCCTGGATATGACTGTCCGGAGGACTCCAACTCAATTCAGGTCTGAGGAAATCTCATCATCTTGTCCATGCTTGCTTCACTGAGGCTTCTAGAAGACCTATTTGACCTAATGGAGGAGGAAGAAGGTGGTGGTCTGGATTGCAAAAATGGAGAATGGAGCCTGGGGAGACTGGATCCTGAGAAAAGTTTGGTGAAGTATGGGATTCAAAAACTACTGGATCCAAAAAAGCATTGGCTCAGAGGGTTTAGAAATATTCAGATCTGAAGCTGAAGAAAGTGTTCAGTCTTGGGACCACTTCATAGAAGTTTTGGGCTTGTGTTTATCCTTATCCTTGTCATCTGATTTTCCTTTCTGTTTGTCAGACGACTTCTTTGAAGAAGATGGAGAAGATGAAGCAACAGCAGATTTCCAGATACAGAACTGAGGTTATCTCCCATTGAAGGTGGAAGTAAACCCTTCAGTATCAGTTTATTTCTACATTCAATAATGGCCATTTGGTCAAAGGTGGAGCAGGTGGTGTCCGGGTGTGACAGGTCCAAACAATAACCACATTTTTCATGTGTCTGAATTAGGCAGCTTGTGTGAAAAAAACACAAATATTTTAAACCCAGAGGCCTTTTTCTCCACCCTGAAGAAAAACACTGAAAAAAACACTAGAATTTAAGAGAGATTTTTTGGAAGGAACTCTGTATTAGTATCAGAACTGTAGGTGAAAGGAAAGTGTCTCATGCCGAGGCGAAAGACTGAGAAGAAAAAAAAAAGGGGGGAGGAAAGAGAACAGTATAGGGGATGATTTGTTCAGGAGGGAAAAAAATGTATGTTGAAGGAGAGAGAGTAATGAAGAAATTGGCTCTACTTATCTTTTTCACAAAAACTAAATACCTGAGCACCCACAGATCCGTCCTTTCACTTGTAGCAGCAAACGAGATCTGAGGTAACTTGTTCAATTCACATGGATTATGACTAAGAGGAGGAGCCTGAGCACCGGATCCAAAGCTTGAAAGTGGCCGAAGTCAGATCCATATCGGGTCAGAATCCTATACAATGAGGAAGGGACAGAAAATACAACATCAGATTTTTTTTTCCTGTACAAAGCAATTTCAGTGGTGTGACACCAAAAACAACCTAACTATAGCACAATTCACCCTAGAATTATTTTCCATAAACATTCATACTTAGTCTCTTACTTAGACGTTACCTCTAATACTAAAAATATAAATCTGCTCATTTTGAAGGAGGAAGTGGCAAACCAGCACAACAGGGCAGTTATTTCCATGTAGTGAATGAAGCACTGTGATTACTCTCTGAAATAGGGAAAAAAAAATACACATGTTAAGTAAGTCCCTAATGTGAGACCAGATCTTAAGAGCACTTAGGGGTGCTTAAAAAAACGTTTAGTTTATGAGCACTGTGATTTCACTCCAAAATGTGGAAAAAGACAAATCAGTTAAGCAATACTATAGCTCGAGATCCAATCTTAACAAATGTTAAGCACTCCTTGCTTAACTTGTTAAGATCGCGTCTCCCGCTAGGTAGTCAAATCTGCCAGTATTGACCAGCAAAGACAATGGCACAATAAAATACAGATTTGTTTCTGCCTGCTATCCATACCAGTAATATGCCCCTGGCATCCTGTTATAAACTTATACAGTTCACCTGTATTTTGTGAAGAATACAAAGACTGAAACTCATATGTATGTCATTAGTTAGTGACTTCAATCCTCAGGGATTTGCCCAAAAAACAAAAATTTTATAAGAAACAGGCCAAATGTATGAGGCAAAAATCTGGACAATTGAGAGGCATGGCAAGGTGAATACAAAAGCAAAAGACTGTGTTACATTGTCTTTCTGGCAGTGCTCGGTAATTGCTTTATGGCTTTCAGTAAAAGACTTGGTGCTTTTTTTTCTGCAACCAGTAGTACATGGAAAAATGTTCCACGCAGTACAAAGAATTATGATCGGTCTCTGATCATAAGCATTTTGTGTTCTCGATATGGATGCTAATATTTAACTCTCTAGCTTCTCAAGGTGAATTTCTTGGCATCCATGTCTCATACATATAATACACAGATTATGATTGGTGACTCAGTTGAAATCCTCTGTGTTAAGCACCCTTAAGCACTGTTAAGAACAGGTTTCCTGCCAAGGGCAAACAGCAGACAGTGCCGGCCAACAAAGAAAAATGGCAGAAGGGAAAACAGCTTTTAAAAGCTGTTAGAACTTCAACTGCCATACAGATAAAGTGTGGAAGAATTAAGTGGCTAATAGCTTTTAAAGCTGTTTTTTCTAAAGAAAGAAAGAAAGGTTCTGCTTTTTGTCTGTTGACATAAGAACTTTTACTGCCTTTCACTAGCTTTGAAAGCCAATCAAAACACTTCATACTCTACACTTTTTTCCTGCATCTGGTAGTATGTGGAGCAAATAAAGCTTTGTGCACTACAAAGAATTATGTTTGGGTTACTGATCACAGCCTTTTATTATGTACTATCAACATTCATGGCATCCGTATCTCAAAAACATAAAAAATGGTATGTTTTGAAACCCAGTCATAATCCCCTATCTGATGGTTTGGTAAATGAATAAAGCTGTTCATCTGAACAGTTTTGAGAAAGAATATGTCCCATTTACAGGATTCCCTCAGCTGGAATCTTTCATCCCATGCTTCAGTAAATAAAGTTAATGACTCACAATCCTGAGTTGACATGCTGTCTTGCATTTACATATCAATTCTGTGTACAGTTCCCTCCAAATTTAAAAAGGAGCAAATAACAGTACGTAACCATTATTAAATCTGTGACAGCGGTCTGTCAATAGATCACACTTTAAAACAATACAAGATGGTGGCATCAGGGCCACTCGGAAAAGAACTAATGTGAGCACATATTTTATCTATAGAGCTTTAAGAGGGATACATCTACTAAGTTCACCAATGGAATCTTTGGCTGTTCAGCACCTGGGATTAAAAAAAAGATTGGTACCAACCCTTGAAACCAATGCCACTAATATCCATAATGGCATTCTCTACAGATGAGTTGAAGGAAGGATGCTTACCACCAATCCCCATTTCATTCTCCCATTTCGAACACATGATCATACTTCAGTAAAATAATTTCAGTTAAGTTTTTATTTTATGGCATAATTCCTCTCATCAACACCCCGTATTTTTATTGTGTGCCTATAAAGTCCCAGTGGTGCCATCACACTCAAAGGGGGGAGAGTGGAAGGAGAGTAAAGTAAGTGACCCAAATTAGAATGGTCTTTCCAGGCTCTAGTCAAATGCTGAGATCCAATAAATTCTATCTGCTGTGTCACCATTAGATGACTCTTGCAGAGATTGTGATTCCTAGTTGTGGAGCAAGGTGGAAAAAGTAGCCCATACATTGCACTAATAGATCCTTTCTTGGTGTAGTAAGGAGTCAGTCATCTAGACAGGGGAACATCTGGAACTCACTGCAATCTGAGGCAAGCTGCTACTACTGCCAAACATTTGCCGAACACCCTGGGGGCTGTGGTGTGACCAAACAGCAGTGCTCTGAATTGGAAGTGATTGGCTCTCAGCTGTAAACAGAGAAATCTCCTGGATTGCCTTGCTATTTTGATAGGATAGCAAGTGTCCTGGAGATCTATGCAGTACATCAAGTCATCCCTCCTCAGAAGAGGTAGAAAGGACTGAACAGTAATAATCAGAAATTTTGTCTGTTTTGCTAACCAGTTGAGATAACAGATTCAGAATGGGCCTCAGGTCCCCTGTTTTATTCAGAACTAAAAAGAACCTTGAATAAACTATGTATCCTAGTTGGTATTGGGAAGGTCTACTGGGTGACTCTCTGTTACTACTAATTCCATTTGACGGGGTGGAACATCAGGAATTTTCCTCTGTTTTGGAGGAGGGAAAAAATGGAACAACATAGCCTCTGGTGATAAACTGCTGCACTCAAGGGTCTCAAGTGATGGTCTGATAGGTTTGAGTATGGAGAAATAGGCTCCCTCCTGACTGTCTCCAGAGTGTGGCAGTCAGGCCAACCATTCAGGAGCACTGAAAAGATTTCTCCAAGAAAAGACCATGAAATCCTTGACTATTTAGTCTGCCTCTACCTCTTGGGTGACATCCATTGAAATACACCCCCCACAGGATTTATGGAACCACAACTTTTACTACCCCTTTTAGGTATCAAGAAAAAGTCCCCTGAGGGGAGGAAAAATGAATTCCAACTGTAGACAGTCCTATTCTCTTGTGATGAGCTTATCTTTCACCTTAAATCCAAAAAGTGGAGCATTTATAAAGGACATCTTGAAACTTTCTGCAAAATTACAAAGGTGCATCCCGGCAGCCCCAATGTCGGTGCCCACTGCCACCCGCGTACCATCAGTTGCATTAGAAAGCAGATGAATCGATATGTTACACATCGACTGTTGGGTAGATAACTGGGACCCCACTGACTTCACCGCCTTTTGGATATCTGCAGGGAGATTAATTGAGATGGACTTTCTCAATTCTTTTATCAAGTCTCTCTGAAACCTGGTCATATGTGTGAAGCAGTTTAGCATCCTAAGTGCAGAAGTTGCTGAAGCAATCCATTTCCCAAATCTATTTAGAGCCACAGACTCTCGGTTAGGGGAGATGGACAGATGTAATCTCCTCAAAGAGTTGTTCTTACTGGCTGCTGCCACAACCATAGCAGCTACTGGAGGAAACTTGCTACAGTGAGATCTATTCCTGGAAGCTACTAAGATTTTCCCAGGTTTACCTGGGATAGCCTCCACTACATCAGATGCATTACAGGTCTGCTGAGAGACTAGTTCTATAAGCCCATCAGCAGGAAGAACAATCCAGAAGGTAGTGGAGCACTCCCTCAAATGTCTCATGGAACAAATACTCCTCCAAACAGGGAGCTTCTGATGACCAATCCTCTCACTGCTTCATTAGCTCTAAAATGACTCCGAAGGATTGTCCCTCAACAGGGAATCATGGTAAACCCTATCTTTCATCAAAGTCCATGTCTTCCATAAGTAACACAGGTAGAGAGTCTAAAAAGTCTCCTCTTACAAATCAGTTTCCTAGGGACGTTTTCCCCAAGAACTTCTGACAAAGGGTTCAAAATCTGATGGGGAGCTTACTTGACAAGCTTCCTTTAGGCTGTGTGAGGCTGACTGTTTCTGCCAATCAGGAAGAGCAGACACAGATTACAATGGATGTCAGGACAGACCTAAGCATGGTAGTGTCACCTCCTCTCTTGAATTTGAGAGAACCCTTTCAAATGTCTCAAAATCCAAAGTTGTCACTGGAGCTGAGGAAGTATTTCTCCTAAGAGAGGCAGTATGGATACCCTCTGCACCATATGACCTGGCTCAGAAGTTGACACTGGAATGGAGAGCCGAGGCACCAAGAGGAAGGGACTGCTCCAATAATTTCAGAGCCGACCACAAACCCCAGTCCTGGTGCTTTGGTTCCAAGACTTGTCCCAATCTGACATTGCCAAGGTCAAAAGAGTAAGGGAAGCTGTTAGAGTCAAATGGGTGAAGACCACTGGCACCAGCATGAGGGCTTTTCTAGGAAGGCTCATTTCTGACAAGAGAATCAGTACAGGAGACACCAATGGTGAGGTAGTAGAGACCAGACCTGGCACCCCTGAAAGGTTCTGTGCCAGAAGAACCCCCAGTTGAATATACATCTGGAGGAACTTCTACATCATACTGTTGATATCTGCTTCTGAAAGACACCTTGATGAGCAGATGGACCTGAATGATGAAGCCACCGAAGATGACAGAGAAGAAAACTTCTCTTGAAAAAAGGAGGAGAGCAGCCTCAGACTTAGCGGTTCTGGTGAAAAGCATTGAAGAATAGAAGTTGAATGGACCCGGTGAGGCTCCAGATATGGATACTCCAAGAGGCTTTAGAGCCAGAGTAGATGTACTCATCAGGGCAGATGATTTTTTTTCTGGATCTTTTCCCTGTTTCCTTTCCCCTTTCTTTGGACTTCTCCTTCTCCCTGACTTTCTCCTTCTCCTTAACAGACTTATGGCCACAGGCTGAACATTTTTTAAAACTGGTGGCCTTGTCTGTCATGACAGTGTACTGGATTTGCCATTATAGGAGTCAAGTCTAACAGCAATAATAATAAAAATAATAATAATAATAAACTATATGAACAGCTAAGCAAAGGAAAAAAATACTACTCTGCTTATTTAAAAGAAAAAAATGATAGCTGTAAAGCTAGTATAAAGATATAATCAACCAAAATATTAAACTAACGTCTCCCTATGAATATAAATATATGTATACAATATATACACACACAAGGGAGGAACTTTCTAATAGGAAAAAAATAATAATGGAGATAAAATGAAAATAAATATTTATCCGAGTAAGCAGTCAGAGCCCTTGTATCTACCAGATCAAGGAGAAAATGGCACTCTGTGTAAAGGAGGGAATTTTGGGTAAGGAAAGAAGTCTGAAAACTGAATCCAAGTTTCTAGTATGTGCTGAGGTCAGATCCAATTAGATCCGATAACCTAAAGGTTGAATCAGATCACAACAGACAACACTAGCGTTTGTGTTATTGATTTTGCAAACTGTAGGTATGCCTCTGACCAAGGGTACTGTTGAAAATGCTCCTTGCAGAAGTCCAACAACAAGGTTAAATTAAATTTAAAACAAATAAAATAACAGTCTGAATCACTGAAAAAAGATATAAATAAACGACTAGCAACGGATGAAGCCAGGCATATACAAAGTCCAAAAATCCACACTATAAACTTCACGAGTAAAATAACTCAGAGTGCAGACATCGAAAAATCACAGCGATGTAGAAAAATATAAACACCTTTATTGTAGTCGACAAGAGGTAAGCGCTTTTACTGTTTCAGCATCATCAGACCAAGTAAAAACTACAAACACACAACCCATTTTAAATCAGTCATGATTAAAATGCAGCCAGTGAATAAAGGACGTGGACCTAACAATTAAATCAAATAAAATGCTCACGACCCATAGAGTGTAACAAAAGTCAAACATAAAATGAAAAAGAACAAGAATATATATAAATATGTGTGCAAAAATACTAATCTCTATACTATATATCTAAATAAAAATGCATAGAGAAATAAAAATAAAATATATATAAAATATATGTATAAAAAATAATAATGTATATATTTATATTTATATATATATATATATACATATAAATACATATAAGACTCTAAATATATAAACCACAAAACACACACACACACACACACACACATATATATATATATATATATATATATATATACAAATACAAAAACTTAAACATGTGTGCACAAAAATAAAATAATACAGAGACACAAAGCAGGTGCAGTACAGGTAGTTGCCTATTTACTTATAAAGTCTCCTTTTCTTCAGGGCAGGCTTAATAGAGGCCCTTTCATTCAACCCCTTGCCCTGATCAGCACGAAGCATAATAATCCAATGGGCCTCCCTGTGCTCAGTATGTGTACAAACATCACCTCCCCTAATGCTCAGACTAATAGTCTCAATAACTCTAAAACAAAAAGTATGAGATGTACCACATTCCAACACATGCTTGGAAAGTGCATTATGTGAAGAGCCCTTCCTGATATGGTACAAATGTTCCCTCATTCTATCACGAAGGATCCTATTAGTTTTGCCAACATAAAAAGAGCGGCAGATGGTACATTCTGCCAGATATATCACATGGGGGGTCATGCAATCCGCAGAAGCATGAAATATAAACTCTCTGTGCAAGTCAGGATGCAAGAAAGTTACAGAAGTGTTAATAAACGCACAGAAACTACAATTACCACAAGGTAGGGTAAAACCAGGAGATGAGGACATATTGCTATGATTCTTATCATAGCACAATAGTCTCTTCAAATTCTTACAACTCCTAAACCTAAAAATATGTTTGTCACCTACAATTCTACGTATATCATCATCCACTTGCAAAATTGCCCAGTGCTGTCCAAACAACCTAGTAATATCACTATGATCACTGGTATAAAAAACAAGGGAACCTTGACTTCAAGAGTATTAGGGCCTCGCTCCCTGTCAACACAGGAATCTACAGCAGGTCCAAAGTATGGACCTGCTGTTGTCAATTTCAACTGATCTAAATCTGACCATTGCCTGTCTATTTCAGAGTGGCTATACCCACATGCCAACAATTTACATTTCAAACCATCAATCTCCTGTAAAAAGCCAGATATCATTGGATTCAATCTAGAGGCCCTTATCCCTTGACCTCTAATTAAATTCTTAAAAATATAGCCAGGATGCATACTAGATCTAAACAAAAAGCATTCCTATGGCAAGTCTTATGGTAAACACCAGTGTTAATAATGTTACCAGGCAACTTCTCAATGTACAAATCCAAGAAATCAATGCGTGTGAACGACCAAGTAAAAGTGAACTTTAAACAATCAGTCAAATTATTCATCATATCATGAAAAGCAAATAATCTGTCCACAGGGCCTTTCCACAGCAAAAACGAGCCGTCAACAAAATGTCGATAAAACAAAACATGCTCCCTAAAATCAATGGTGGGAAACAAGCTGTTGTTCTCCCAATGTGCTAGGAACATATTGGCGTAGCTATTTGCACATGAGGTGCCCATAGCTACGTCATGCTTCTGAAGATACATATCACCATTAAAGGTGAAAACATTGTTTTGAAATGAAACAAGCTGTTGTTCTCCCAATGTGCTAGGAACATATTGACGTAGCTATTTGCACATGAGGTGCCCATAGCTACGCCATGCTTCTGAAGATACATATCACCATTAAAGGTGAAAACATTGTTCTCAAGCACCATCTCTAGGAAATAACAAATAAGATCTACCTGTGCTAGAGTGTATTCACTATGCAACAAAAGATACTCATGCACAAACTCAATACCCAACCCATTGGGAATCATAGTAAACAAAGATTGCACATCAAAAGTAACCAATATAACACTCTCAATATCACTAATGGAAGAAATGCACTGACAGAGATCTAAGAGAAATTGTTTAGAATCCATAAGAACCACAGGGTTCAAATTAATTATAGGTCTTAAAAACTTCTCAACGTACAAAGAAAGAGGTTCTGTTACCCAACCACCACCTGCCACTATAGGTCTCATAGGTGGATCGGTGGGGTTCTTATGTATCTTTGAAAGACCTTGTATAAGAGGAATTAATGGATTAGTTACCTCCAAAAATGAAAACACACCCTCTGTTATGAGATGGGTGAGGAAAACGTTCGCTATACGACGATTCACCAGAGACACAACCTTATGAACATCATCAGTAGTGATTTTCTCATAAAAACTACTGTCACTCAACATTAAGCTCATGGAATGCTCATAGTGTAACCTGTCCATGACTACTATTAGGCCGCCTTTGTCAGCAGGGCGAATAACTATCTGTTCATTGCACTGTAGGGCTCTCAACGCTCCCTTTTCAGGATAAGTTAAGTTGTTCTTATATTGTACATGATGAGTATCACGAGTATCATAGAAACTAAACACCTCATCTTCAGTTAATTTCACATATGCCTCAACCAGGGGATGATTAATAGGAACATAACTACTCAGTTTCCTAAAACCAAATGGACCATTAACTTCTGTGCTTACAGGGGAACGTTGATTCATATCCCCATAAAACAAGCGTAACATAACATTTCGACAAAACTCCCTTAAATCTAACATAGTATCAGAGAGTTTACTCCTGCAAGTAGGAATGAAACGGAGACCTTAACATAAAACACGTCTCTCATAAAGGGAGAGCTCATATGTTGAAATACTTAGGATTAATGAATTGGGGCCCTCCCCCACATCTTCTTCAAAGTTTGATGCTGATTCTGTTCGCCAGAAAGCTTGTGTTTCCGGCGTCCACTGCTTGCTGATCTTGTATGCCGCCCTCCTCCTATCCTGAAAAGGGAGCATTGAGAGCCCTACAGTGCAATGAACAGATAGTTATTCGCCCTGCTGACAAAGGTGGCCTAATAGTAGTCATGGACAGGTTACACTATGAGCATTCCATGAGCTTAATGTTGAGTGACAGTAGTTTTTATGAGAAAATCACTATTGATGATGTTCATAAGGTTGTGTCGTTGTATATCGGACGTTTTCCTCACCCATCTCGTAACAGAGGGTGTGTTTTCATTTTTGGAGGTAACTAATCCATTAATTCCTCTTATACAAGGTCTTCCAAAGATACATAAGCACCCCACTGATCCACCTATGAGACCTATAGTGGCAGGTGGTGGTTGGGTAACAGAACCTCTTACTTTGTACGTTGAGAAGATTTTAAGACCTATAATTAATTTGAACCCTGTGGTTCTTAGGGATTCTAAACAATTTCTCTTAGATCTCTATCAGTGCATTTCTTCCATTAGTGATATTGAGAGTGTTATATTGGTTACTTTTGATGTGCAATCTTTGTTTACTATGATTCCCAATGGGTTGAGTATTGAGTTTGTGCATAAGTATCTTTCGTTGCATAGTGAATTCACTCTAGCACAGGTAGATCTTATTTGTTATTTCCTAGAGATGGTGCTTGAGAACAATGTTTTCACCTTTAATGGTGATATGTATCTTCAGAAGCATGGCGTAGCTATGGGCACCTCATTTGCAAATAGCTATGCCAATATGTTTCTAGCACATTGGGAGAACAACAGCTTGTTTCCCACCATTGATTTTAGGGAGCATGTTTTATTTTATCGACGTTTTGTTGACGACTTGTTTTCGCTGTGGAAAGGCCCTGTGGACAGATTATTTGCTTTTCATGATATGATGAATAACTTGACTAATTGTTTAAAGTTCACTTTTAATTGGTCGTTCACACGCGTTGAGTTCTTGGATTCGTACATTGAGAAGTTGCCTGGTAACATTATTAACACTGGTGTTTACCGTAAGACTTGCCATAGGAATGCTTTTTTGTTTAGATCTAGTATGCATCCTGGCTATATTTTTAAGAATTTAATTAGAGGTCAAGGGATAAGGGCCTCTAGATTGAATCCAATGACATCTTGCTTTTTACAAGAGACTGATGGTTTGAAATGTAAATTGTTTGCACATGGGTATAGCCACTGTGAAATAGGCAATGGTCAGATTTAGATCAGTTGAGATTGACAACAGCAGGTCCATACTTTGGACCTGCTGTAGATTCCTGTGTTGACAGGGAGCGAGGCCCTAATACTCTTGAAGTCAAGGTTCCCTTGTTTTTTATACCAGTGATCATAGTGATATTACTAGGTTGTTTGGACAGCACTGGGCAATTTTGCAAGTGGATGATGATATACGTAGAATTGTAGGTGAGAAACAGATTTTTAGGTTTAGGAGTTGTAAGAATTTGAAGAGACTATTGTGCTATGATAAGAATCATAGCAATATGTCCTCA
The DNA here is from genome assembly GCF_019279795.1 of Protopterus annectens. Lineage (NCBI taxonomy): Eukaryota > Metazoa > Chordata > Ceratodontiformes > Protopteridae > Protopterus > Protopterus annectens. The sequence goes on along the minus strand of NC_056737.1, from coordinate 421,302,947 downwards.
TCTCCTGGTTTTACCCTACCTTGTGGTAATTGCAGTTTCTGTGCATTTATTAACACTTCTGTAACTTTCTTGCATCCTGACTTGCACAGAGAGTTTATATTTCATGCTTCTGCGGATTGCATGACCCCCCCCCATGTGATATATCTGGCAGAATGTACCATCTGCCGCTCTTTTTATGTTGGCAAAACTAATAGGATCCTTCGTGATAGAATGAGGGAACATTTGTACCATATCAGGAAGGGCTCTTCACATAATGCACTTTCCAAGCATGTGTTGGAATGTGGTACATCTCATACTTTTTGTTTTAGAGTTATTGAGACTATTAGTCCGAGCATTAGGGGAGGTGATGTTTGTACACATACTGAGCACAGGGAGGCCCATTGGATTATTATGCTTCGTGCTGATCAGGGCAAGGGGTTGAATGAAAGGGCCTCTATTAAGCCTGCCCTGAAGAAAAGGAGACTTTATAAGTAAATAGGTAACTACCTGTACTGCACCTGCTTTGTGTCTCTGTATTATTTTATTTTTGTGCACACGTTTAAGTTTTTGTATTTGTATCTATATATATATATATATATATATATATATATATATATATATATATGTGTGTGTGTGTGTGTTTTTTGTGGTTTATATATTTAGAGTCTTATATGTATATGTGTATATATATATATATATATATATATATATATATATATATATACACATATATAAATATAAATATATACATTATTATTTTTTATAGATACTTTTATATATATTTTATTTTTATTTCTCTCTGCATTTTTATTTAGATATATAGTATAGAGGTTAGTATTCTTGCACACATATTTATATATATTCTTGTTCTTTTTCATTTTATGTTTGGCTTTTGTTACACTCTATGGGACGTGAGCATTTTATTTGATTTAATTGTTAGGTCCACATCCTTTATTTACTGGCTGCATTTTAATCATGACTGATTTAAAATGGGTTGTGTGTTTGTAGTTGTTACTTGGTCTGATGAAGCCGAAACAGTGAAAGCGCTTACCTCTTGTCGACTACAATAAAGGTGTTTATATTTTTCTACATCGTTGTGATTTTTCAATGTCTGCACTCTGAGTTATTTTACTCGTGAAGATTATAGTGTGGATTTTTGGACTTTGTATATGCCTGGCTCCATCCGTTGCTAGTCGTTTATTTTTACTGCTTTGGTTTATTTTTGCTTAGCAACGGAGGACTTATCATCCGGATTCCACCTTTTTGGTTTTATTTTAACTGAAAAAAGATAGCCACTATCCATCACTCTTTCCATTTTTTTTTGCATTCCTGGAGGACCTAGCACTATGAATCAATGATCTGCTCCCAAATTGTCCCACTACCTGTGCCAGATTGGCCAGTCAGGCTCCACTACCTACATTCCATTGGCACATTTTTCCATAACTGGATGAGAGGGCTGAGCACAAAGCATTTTGAGGTGAGGCAAGAGGCTTTGGACACATTTACTCCTTCCTGGGAATCACAATCAACTCATTCTTTTCCCAGTGGTGACAGTCTTTTGGGTATAGGGCAGATTGGCTTGCTAGTCCTGTGGGGCAGCCTACCCTCACATCTCAGTGGCACTCTAAGCTCCGCTGTGTACTGCCACCCATAATCAGATACTGTTGTGTTACTGCACAATGGAAAAAACATCCTCTTTAGAGGCCTCCTTCACAGATGTAACCACCCAGTGCTCCATCTATGTACTATCCAAGTGGTGGGCCACAGTTGACAGGAACGGATGCTCCCTTGCATTCCTAACTGACCAGCTCCTACAGACTCCAGAGCTGCCAATCGAACCCAATTGCATGCACTGTAGTCAGCGCTTTATTTCTGTATATCATGGAGCTGGCTCACAGCATTGGTTCAAAAGGAGCAAAAGCAGAAAAGAACAATGTGCTCCTGATTTGATAACAGGACTACCTGAAGGCAACACTCATGTTTGAAGTATGGTTTGAAATCATATGGTAAATCTAGTTATCCAAAATTAGTTTAGGGTTTAGTTAAAGGTCTTCTTTCCTCTTACTAGGATGGTAAGAGCCATTAGAGATGTCTGATATGCTAAGACTTGCACCCACATTGAAACAAATCCCTGTAAAGATTCCACCTTACTTTAATCCATCGGTTAGTTATTACACCACTAGCTAGCTTGATTAACATAATCAATCAAAATGGAATTTGTGTAAGCCAGGTCTTACATCAAACATAGATTAAACTTTCATTACAGCCCAGATAAAACAAGATGAATTAGCAGTTCAGGTGCTTCACAGAGCTGGCAAGGGAGAGGGAGGAACTGGCTGTGGGTTGTTACAGTCCTTTACAGGTATAAAATTGGCCACAATATATGGAGGCAGGTTTGTGTTGCACCGAGCAGAAACCTTCATTGAGAAAGTAAAAGGAAGTATGCACTTGCATAAAGAGAAGGCACTGTGATCCTCAGTGTTGATGCGGACTGCATATCCCCATGCCTGATGGAGGCATTAGATTAATATAGAGGGGAAAAAAGTCACAGCCAATACACCAGTGAAGACAGAAGCAACCATGACTGCCTGAAAGAAATCCCCTTCAGATGACTCTCATACTAGTGGATTCAGATCAATCCCCACACCTATGGAATGAGTTGGCTCAAGTCCAATAAGAAAAGGCTCAATGGTTAACAAGTGTGGTTGGGTGGGGGTAGGGAGTCAGAAAAAGTACTTAAAAAAACAGGCTTTGTTTATGAGGTGAACTTCTAGAGACACGGGGTATGTGGAATAGTACACTCAAGTATAAAGAGTTGACTGGTAATCCTTACTCCACCAAAATCCAATAATCATACACAAAAGGATGCATAGAGTAATCCTTCCAGAAGAAAATAAGAAAAAGAAAGGAAGGGGTTTCACCTCTTGATTGTTTAAAAAAGACCATCACACTGGGCACCGAAGGCACACAGATTCAAATTCAAAGGAGAAGGTGATCTGGCTGACTGCAATGCTTTTGCACCACTGACTCCTCAAATGTGGGTGAGCACATGTAAATATATAAATTAACAGTCAGCACTAGCAGCCAAAGCAGCACACATGCCTGAAATCTGCACTGCTTTAAAACAATCAACTGAAGAAATAAATTCAAAGACTCAGCCTCAAGGCAGAAAGGTCCTGAAGCACTATGATTCCAGCACCACATCTCTGGAAAGGACGGTACATTTATTAGGACCAACAGTGTTTAGAAACCACCTAAAGACTGCAGCCAAGGCAAAATATGAGAGACATCTAAGCATCTGCATCTCTACAAAGGTTTCTACACTGAGGGGCAGCCACCATCACCATAACAGCTGGTAAACACCTCCAATGCAGACATCAGGCTGAATGGTAGTACTCTGTACTGTAAGGTTTTGATTGTCCTAACAGTAGAAGAGAAACCTCTTGAGTTTTCAGAGAAATGGGTTATGCCAATAATCATACAGTCTACCCCTCAAGTATGTTCAACAAACCTCTGGTAAAAAGGGAAATACTGACAAGATAATGACAATTTTGAACTTAACAGAACTTGAAAAAAAAACTCCAAGCTACAATCGAGATGAAAATGCAAACCTTCTTGGGAGCAATAAAAGAATATGAGTAAACACTCACCTTCTGCAGATATTCACTGTAAAACTCACTTTTAAGAAGAAGCAAACTTCTATTAACAACTCAATGGAAACAGTACAGTTGTGCAAAATCTTACCATAACATTAGATACCCTTCTCCTCACCGTTGCAATATTCATAATATTAGGGATCCCCTGGCAAGGGTTGCCCAACATCCGGCCAATATATCAAAGCCTTTTGGTTGCTTTAAGCTATGCCGTATGTCACACACATGCTCCTTGCGCAGTGTAAAGCATAAAGGTGACATCCGAATGTGCCATCCTCAGAACTGAGAACGCCAGCAGGAATGCCAGTCCAAGGAAAAGAAAAAGGTAACAAGTACTTCCAGAAGGCAAATGGACCAGGGGAAGAAGGGAGGGAGTGAATACTGCAACAGGAAAAACAAGGACAAATACCATTATGGTAAAATTTTACACAACTGTACTATGTCCTTCCACTTCACTGTTGCAGTATTCATAACATTAGGGAGTGTGCCAAAGCTCAGAAAGAAACTTGAGAGGAGGAAGGACAAGCAGAGCCTTCTAGGAAGCCATGAAGAATGGCCCTAGCAAAACCAGGTCTAACTCTGGAGATTCCATCCAACATGTAGTGCTTGGTAAACGTATGCATAGAAGACCAGTTATAGCTGCCTCAAGAACAGAGTTAGTATACACACCCTTGAAAAAAGCACCAGAAGAAGCCACAGACCTAGTAGAATGAGCATTAACAGAATGAGGAAGGTTCATACCATGAAAGGAATAACAAAAAGAAATAGCTTTTGAAATCCAAGAAGAAATAGTTTGCTTGGATACAGCTAATCCTAAAGACCTAGGATGAAAAGAAACAAAGAGCTAATCAGATTTCCTAATAGTCTCAGTCTTATCCATATAAAATCAGAGTTGTCTATTCACATCCAACATGTACAGCACCTTCTCAGTGGAAGATTGTGAAGAAGGGAAAACAGTCGGCAAATGAATAGACTGATTAAGGTACAACTCATTCACTACGTTAGACATACAAGAAGGATTAGTATGCATATGCAAGGACACTCTGCCCTTATGAAACACCAAAAAAGGAGGACAAGCCATAAGGGCCTGAAGTTCAGATACCCATCTGGCTGAAGTAAGGGCTAACAAAGGTACAGTCTTCTAAGAGTAATGTTGCAAAGAAGCTTTAGCTGCAGGCTCAAAAGGAGCCTCTGTCAATTTTTTCAAAACAAAATTAAGGTCCCGGGGGGAGGAGGAACAGGCTTCCTGGGAGACCTAATATAATAGCCACCTTACAGGAATTATTTAGCCTCAAATCTAGAAGCTAAAGGAGCAGATAAAGGCAGACAAGAGCAGCTAGTTAAGTGGGCCTTAAAAGAAGAATAAGCCAACCCAGCATTGCACAATTCACACAGATCAGAGAGAACCAAATGAACATCCACAGAATGTGGATCCAGGTTACGAGAAAGACACCAAACAGAAAACCTCTTCCATTTGGATAGACAGGATTTCCTAGTATTGGGTTTCCTGGCCTCTTGAAGGACCTTAAGCACATCCTCAGAAATAAAGTGCCTATGAGGAATCAAAATCTTATCACCCATAGTGTCAGTTGAAGAGTGGTCAGGTGGGGATGGATGAGAGAGATCCCTTGTCTTGTGCGAGTAGATGACTCTATGAGGTAAACTTGTGATGACTGCCCTTGGCTAAATGCAGAAGAGGAGGGAACCAATGCTGTCTTGTCAAAGAGAGAGTCACCAACAAGACTTTGGGAGCATCCTGTTGAATTTTGAACATGGAATGAGGGGAAGGAGAGCAAAAGCATAAAGAAACATTCCATTTCAAGAAAAAGATAGGGTGTCCACCTTCCAAACCAGAGGACCTGGGACTCTGTCACAAAACAGAGGAAGTTGTATGTTTAGAGTGGAGGCAAATAGACCTATTTGAGGAGTACCCCACTAGTGGACAATGTTTAGAAACACATCCCTGTGAAGCATCCATTTATGGGACTGAGTTAAGATCCTGCTCAGAGTGTCTTCCATAATGCTTTGACATGAGGGAATGTAAACTGCCTGAAGAGTCACTTGATACTGGACAGCAAGCTCCCACACTAGGACTGCCAAACAGCAAAGAAGATAAGATCTTGCCCCACCCCCTTTTGTTTACATACCACATCACTGTGGTATTATCTATAAATACCTTGAGAGGGCCTGGGGAGAAAAGAGGATGAAAATCCTGAAGCACCAGCAGAAGACCTCTCATCTATTTGATATTGAAGTGTTCTTTCTGTTGATGAGGTGACCAACTCCCTTGCACTTTTGGGGAGTCAAAGGCTGCTCCCCATCCCACAGCTGAAGAGTCTGTGAACAGCTCCTGAGAGGGAAGAGGGGGATGAAAAAGGAGCCTTGATGTAGAGACACTTCTGGATCCACCAGTGAAGTTCCTTCTTAAGACCAAGCAGAAGAGGAACTACAAAGTCTAGGAGATGCACATGTTGAAACCAAACTGACTTCAGAAACCACTTAAACTTTCTCATGTGTTGCTTGGCCAGAAGGAGCATAGGGATGGTGTATGCCATGAATCCCAGAACTCTCAGAAACTCCATGGCTGTAATACAGGCCAGCAGAGGAAGAAGAGTTTGAAACAAAGAAATGATTGTCAGGGCCTTGGGAGGAGGCAGGAATGTTAGCATAGTCACTGTCTGGATCCTGCACCCCAGAAAAACATGGTCTTGAGGAGTCAAAAGAGACTTTTTGAAGTTTATTGTGAACCCCAGACTTTGCAGAAGGGGAAATGGCAAAATGAAGATTTTGCAACAGGATCTCTGGAGAGGATGCCTGAAAAAAGAGGTTGTCCAAGTAAGGAAATACTTGGAGCCCCTGAAACCTGCAAAAAGCAATAACAGGAATGAAGCATTTGATGAATACCCTTGGAGCAATAGAAAGGCCAAAAGGCAAAGCACAGAACTGAAAATGGCATGAAGAAACAGAGAAATGTAAAAACTTCCTGAAAAAGAGATGGATCGGGATATTGAGATAAGCATCCTTTAGATCCAGAGACACCCTATAAGCCTGAGGATGTAAGACAGGGAACAAAGTCTAAAGGGACAACATTTGAAATAAAGGCACCTTTAAAAAAGTGTTTAAATGAGGGAGGTCTAACATTGATCTCCAAGTACCCTCTTTTATGGGTACTAGAAACATCCTGGAATAAAACACCCTCCCCCTACGGGACACAGGCACCTCCTGAATGGTACCCCAATTCAAAAGATCCTGGATCACTTCTGGAAAGAAGCTGAATTGTTCCTAAGGGGGCTGGAGTAACACCCATAAAAGGGGGAAGGGATTTCCAAACCATGGAATATCTCTGTAGAATAATGGACAGGACCCAGGAATCCTGTGTAATCTGTAACCAAACAAGAAGAGAGAGGGGTGAAGAGAAAGAGGTAAGTGGCTGTGAAAAATAGGATAGTCAGACAGCACCTGCTTTATCTGGAAACTGAGCCTCCTAATACACTGAAGTCTGAGTAGCCTTAGCAAGAGGAGCCCACTTGCCACCCTTAGGCAGACGATGAGACTGCCTGCGAACAATTGCTGGCTTATTGGGATAGTTTCCCTGAAATTTTGGCACAGGAGAAACAAACATGTTTAAGTTCCTGTAAAGATTGCCCTTATCCTGAAGGGACTTAAACACAGAAGCAGCAGCTTCACCAAACAAGTGTTTATTAACAAGAGAAGCATCCATCAACTTAACCTTGATATCATCAGGCAAAAATTGAAGCTGAAGCCAAGAATACCTCCTCATCACTGATCCAAAAGCAGTAGCCCTAGAGGAAGCATCTGCTCCATCATAACTACACAGTGGAATACAAGCCACCTGGGAGGAAGGCTCTAACAGAGAAAGAGCAGAAGTTTTACCTTCAGTGTCTAGAAGACCAGAAATTGCCTGACAGGTCTGGGATAGGAGAGCCAACAAATACTTGGACATATGGGTCTGATAATTAACAGCCCTAAAAGCCAAAGTAGCAGAGGTGTAAATCTTCTTGCCTAGCCTTTCCATGGCTCGGCTCTCTTTATCACAAGGAAGTAACTTGGGAGAAGGAAACAATTGAGTGCGCTTTGTCAGAAGCTACAGACACCAACCTAGGCTCAGAAGAAGAACACTTGTACAAAAATTTACAGTCCTCAGGTATCCTATAGAATCTATCAGGTTTTTTGGAAGCAGAGGGCTGAGAGTCTGGAGCCTTAGAAGGATTAGAAAATGCATCCAACAAGACAGCCAAAACAGGAGGAACAGCTGAAGATTTAGGAGAATCCATCTGCAGCAACTCATAGTATCCTTTATGCACCTCAGAAACCTGAGCACAATTCCGATTAAAGAATTCCATAATCCTGGAGATCGTGCCCCTAAATAAATCTCTTCAAAGGGAGTATCAGGTCTAGTAGAATCCTCTTCCTCTGATCCATAGTCCAAAGGAGAGGGAACCTGAGAAGTGTAAGCAAGGGATTCCTCATCCCAATACAGCTCCTCCTCAGAGGAATCCTGTTTCTCTGGGTCTTTTTAGGGGAGTACAGGACCATAGGGGGGGGGCAGGAACAGAAACTCCCTGAGGAGGTTTCAATACCATCAAAGCACTAAAATCCCCTGAGTGAAGGACTGACATTCACTTTACAGATCCTCAGAAGCGGGAGTGATATTTTCAATCTTTTGCTTTTTCTTCAATGGGACGATCACCTTATAAAATTTGGAAGGCTCTGACCCAGGATGACATTTAATGATGGTAGTAGGGATGTCTTCTCTGACTAATATTTGAGGAACAACCCTAGACCCCTTGGAGATAATCAGCCATGGTCCCTCTGAATGTCCGAAATGGATGTCTGCAGTGCCTCCTTGGACGTGCTTAAAGTCGGATCTCCATCAGCCTCCAACCTGGTCATGGCAGAGGCATCCAATGATAAAGTCGGGCGACCCTCTGGGCATTCATTCTCCTTGGGAGAGATGTCCATCAGATGCTAAACAGAAGATTCTGGCCTAGGCTTCTTAGCTGCCTTCTTCACTGACGGTTGTCCTTGGAGTGGGAAGTTCCTTCCAACGTGTCTTTTACAAGAAGATTAAGATGCTGATTTTCAAGATAGAGCACCAAAGAGAGTCCAATATGAAGGGTTTTAGGTATAAAGGCCTGACAGATGGAACAAGGCAACTAGGCAAAACAGACACTAGTTGTAGCAGTCTTTATGGAGGAATCTGTCTCCCACACTGGCATTTACCCTTCTTGGATGACATGAAACCCCACAAGCAACAATAAAAAAAAGATAACTGAAAAAGAACCCCAACAGGGCAGTTATCGGCAACGGCACGAGCATTCAGACCGATGTTCAAGAGATGGCATTTGGACTGGTGGCAAAGAAGTTCTGAGGGTGGTACGGTCAGACATCACCTTTATGCTCTACACTACACAAGGAGCATACATGTGATGTACTGCGAACCTTAAAGCAACCTAAAGGCTTTGGTTTACTGGTCAGACATTGGTCCGCCCTTAGCAGGGGATGTGTATAGTAAGGATTCTGAAGAAGTCTAAGATATAAGCAGATAAAAGGGCTTAATCCTGGTTTTACTGATTTTTGGTTTTACTTGTGGACAATAAAATACGTGTGGTGTTGACGTATCAATATCCAATTTTTTATATTGGCCTTTTGTTTTTAATTGGTTCCTAGTTTTTCCTTCATACGTCCTTGGCAGAGGATCCCTAATGTTATACATACTGCAAAGGTGAAATGGAAGGACATCAACTGATCTCTCAGTTTACTGGACAGGGAAGGCAAAACCTAACAATTCTAGACAATGCCTGGACTAATGGTGTCTTTACACCACATAGGTCCATAAGTGTTTACTGGGCTAACAACCACAAGGGCCCTTTTAAGCCAAGCCATCCATCCTAAATCTCTGACAAGTTCTGGTACCGTTGATAAGTATAAGCTAGGACTTTGGAGGGGAAACACTTAAAAGCATGATTCTGGGAGATGAGCCATTTACAGGCTGCCTATGTCCATTAGAGACATTAGTGCCTAACTAAGGATGAATTTTCTGTTCCCCATCCAACTGTCCAAATTACAACTGAATTGGTTTAGGGAAGAAATCTGCTTCACATGGATGGGGAGCCTGTTCCACAGAAGGGGTAGTATCTGGGATACATACCTCACTCTTCAGCAGGTCCTTTCATTATCACAGGCAAGGTTTAAGTCTTTAGAACAGGTAATTCTGGTTTTGTTTGCTTTGCAGATATGTAGTAGGTCCATCAGAGTGGGGTCTGACAATGCCTTGTAAGCCAGGCATAGATCACCCCTCAAGAGCCTGCAGGAGACAAAACACAGGGCTAGGGCCTCATTCCAATTGTTGTATATGCCTGGTTAGGTACATACCAAAGAGGCATTCTACTCAATGATAGGTCTGATGAATGCAGAGTACAGTGGAACAATGACTTCCTTGGAGCTAGATGTCATACCTATGTTTATAAGTTTCACAACATAGAATGATTTCCTCACTGCTATACACATGTGATGGTCAAAGGATAAATTACTGTCTATGTAGGTCCCTAAGTCCCAGACTACTGGGTTAACTCTTAGGGACGTCTTGTCAATATGATAGTTACCAGGGGTGGATGACTTCCCAAAGGATACTATTATGCATTTCTTGGTATTGAATTTTAGTCAATAGCTCTGGCACCAGTTATTTGTCTGTGTCAGCCCTTCCTGGAGAACATTTGTGTTGGTGGGCGATTCAATGACAGGTCCAAATTTGCAATCATCTGCAAATTTAGTCAGCTACAGTCCAATGATGATGGCCTTAACTTCAGAGAAGTAAATGCCAAAATGAAGCCGGTTACAGGACTGATCCTTGAGGGACTCCACTTGTAACTGCCCTCTTTGTAGAGGTGGATTCCATAGTTCTAACTTCCCGGGCCCTGTCTGTGAGCCAGCTTGCTATCTACCTGGTGACATAGGGGTATGCACCTAACCTCTTAAGTCTGTCAACAATGCCTGAGTGAAGGAATGTGTCAAATGCTTTGACCAAGTCAAGGTATGCAGTGTGAACCATTTTGCATTCATCCATGTTTCTTGCTGACGTTTTTATTTATTTATTTAACATTTGTTGACTGGGAAAGTCCGACTAGGTTCCACAGAGCCTGTTTTCAGTTGAGGCCCAGGGAGAAATGCTCCAGACACATGTCTTTAGAATGTGGGAGGAAACCGGAGTACCCGGAGGAAACCCACGCGAACACAGGGAGAGCATGCAAACTCCGCACAGAAGGCACCCCAGCCGAGAATCGAAATGGAGAACCTCTTGCTGTGAGGCGACAATGTTAACCACTGCACCATCCAACTATTTTCCCAGGCTATCTTGAATTTTGAAGATTCCTTCCATATATTCACCAAACACTTTGAATGTCAGGGGTATGCAGGACTGCCAAAACAGCTGGTAGACTGTATATATATATTTGGGTAACATGGCAGAAAAATAAGGGAAGCAAAGACAGTCTGCTTTAGTCTTATGCAGATTATGCCAAGATCACTTTCTGTAAAAGCTCAGCAGCTAGCAAGTTGTCTGAACACCTTTATCATGGGCAGGCTTTAATAAGCTGCAAGAGTACATTAAAGAGTTTCTGAATGTCTTGCACAAAGAGTCCTTTGTCTCTGAAAGGGGCACCCAAACAACTGTACTTGATATCTTCATGGAGCAAAGGCGATGGATACAAATATTGCATATGCAAACACCTGCAGGCACAAACCTGGCCACTTCATTTCTGGTATCAAAATGGTAAATTAGAAGGACTTCCAAGATGGCTACACACAGAGTAACAGCTTAATTGCAACTCTCCCAGTGTGAAAACAGAAAAAGAGCCAATGAATTTGTCTTTCTGGATAAATTTCATTAATTGACTAGTAATTGCACTGCCTGGATGCTAGCAAAAAAGAAATTCAGAGAACCTGAAAGAAAATCAGTTAAACGGTGAGGAGAAAACAATGGCTGGGAAAAATCCTGCAGATGTTCAGCAAAAAGCAGTTCACACTCCAGCTTTGCTGCAGGACAGACTTCCAGTAATCTACAGGAAAAATGTCAAATGTGCTCAGAGATGATTGATGATTAAAATAAATGAAACACTGAAGGAGTATATCAAGACAAATAACAAAAGTCTGGAAAAAAATACAAGCGGCTTTAAACACATATCCAGATAAGCTGACAAAACTGCAAAAATCAGAGGTCGAAATGAAGAAAAGGATGGTTGACTATTATGAGAGTGCTCAAGAAGAGATGTTTCAAAAAATGCTGCAGAGGCCAAAGCATGTAGGGAAAACCTGACATTTTCTGCTGTACCATAGAAACCGGAAGGAACAGACTGCATTAACTTAATGAAAACACAAATAAGTAACTGGACTAGTACACCACAGCAGAAGTTGTTAACCGAAAAGGCACATTGTATGCATGTGTGTGTGTACACTCCAAACCTGGTCATGAGAAAGTAACCTAGACCTTTAATAGCAAAAATGCAATTCTACCAGTAGAAAGAGTGGATTTTGATAAAACTGTAGCAGAAGGACAAAGTACTAAAAGTGATAGATAGTAGAGTGTTTGAAGAAAATTATTATTCACTGTACACCAGGCAGAAAAGGAGCAAATATATTCAATCAATCAGGGAATCTTGAGAAGCAGGTGTGAAATTTAAGCTGCTGTATCTAGCTATTTTCAGAATATTTTTTTCCTGGAGGGACCAAATCATTTTTTGATCCAGAACATGCTAAGGAAGAAATACAAAAGTTTGTCCAACAAAAAGTGAGCTATCAAACAGAAGGCGATTCTGTTTCTTATTCTTCTAATAAAACCAATAGAAAGACTATGCTAGTGAAACCTTTTCTAAGATGCTAAAAGAAAATGCTCAACAGACAGAAAAAAAAAGTTAAGAGTTGACTAGAAGAACGAGAAGTATGTTGGAAATGAACGAGTGACTGGATTTGGAAGATGGAGATCAACATGAAGAAAACCAGCAACTCTGAAATTGATGAATAAATGTGGGATTGCAAAACGTTAAATTACATTTGTGAACTATGAGGAACACAAAACCTGGAAATATTAGACTTTGTTAAACTTGTAGGGGACTCCAAAGCATATGTTCTACTTCATATCATTAATGTTTTGAAGAACATATAGGTGAGGGGAAGAGGAAAGAAGGAGTTAACTGTAACTAAAACAAAATTTAGTTTTAACAGTATTTTTATAATACATGACATATACTGCGTGCTACAAAGTAAATCTTTTTCAGTTTTTTTTTGTGTAATAGGGATACTAAATTAAACAGGTGCTCCTATTTTTTCTTCTTTTTTTAAAAAAAAAATAAATCTTTTATGACCAAATATGACATACACAATCACGCATTGACATAACTGAAAACAAACCATATAGACATAATTGTAGTTGCAAACATTACACATCACTTATAATCTATCCAGTCATTGTCAGTCAAACATTACATAGCTCACTCAAATCTTGCCTTCTTTAAAACCTTGCTCCTCCTCTGCATGTATTGTACCCCAATTCTGATTTTTTCCTATGAAATTTACTCCTACCCTTTTCTAAATATCCCAATTTCAGTTGTTTTATCTCTGTTACTATATTGACTACTATAGTAAACTTGGGTCAGACTTTTGATTTCCATTTTCTAGTAATTGACTTTTTGGCAGCCACCATAATTAAGACTCAGCAAGGCCTTACTATGTCTAGATAATTCTGATTCTGTATCATAACTCAGTTACACCAATTTGATTACCCAGTATCTCTGACAGAGCAGTCTGTAGGGATTCTTTAAAGTCTGGCAACTCATTACACTACAAGAAAATATTTTCTCAGTTACCTCTTTCTTCCCCATCACACCTCCTACATTTGCTGTCTACCTGAGAAAGAATTATTTGGAGTTTATTTGGGGTATAAAAATACCTAAGTAAACACTTCCAAGCAAAGTTTCTAAATCTTCTAAATGTTGTTGCATATTTGGAAGACATATTTGGATGGTGCAGTGGCTAGCATTGTCACCTCACAGTAAGAACTTCTATAGTTCAGTTCTTGTGGGGTGCCTTCTGTGTGGAGTCTGCATGTCCTCCCTGTGTTCATGTGGGTTATCTCCAGGTGCTCTGGTTTCCTCTCACATCACAAAGATATGCAATCTGGAGCATTTCTCCCTGGGCCTCCTCTGGAAATCGGCTTACTCTAAGTCAGACCTTCCCGGTAAACAAATATTGAATAAATAAATAAAATAAATACATATACCCCCCATTGTTTTCTTGTGAATTGCTTATCCAATCTCTCTTCCCAATCCTTTCAAACTTCCTCTGACTGATTCTTATAGTTAGCATGCAATATTTTGCATGATCTACTAATTATTCCTTTTTTAACATCGGATTCTGTTGTAGATTTTACTAAACACCCTAGCAGTGCTGGTCTTTTGCTTAGGATCCCCCTCTTTCTTTCTCTTTGCCTATACTTTGATATCAATCCTTGAAAATGAAAGCAATTTCTATCCTGTAGTCCAAATAAATTCTTGGCCTCTTCCCATTGTATTACCTTTCCCTCTCTAATTATTTGCTCCCAATGCATTGGTTCTTTTAACAGTTTTCTCCAATATATTTTAGCCCCATCTTGCCTATTGTCTGTATCCCTAACTACAGTCATCCCTATCAGCAGAATCTCCTACCTCCATTCCTGTGTTGGCTTAATTCTTACAATACTTTCTGCTACTTTATGAATACAATATTCTGCATAGTTATTTTTCTTAAGGATCTGCATCCAAAATCCCAGTCTCTCCTTGTTTCTTGAGTCACCCCATCCCCCAGTTTCATCATCATCACTTTCCAGTTTGAATTATAGGTTTCTGCTTGTGCTATGTACAGGAGCATTAACTGTGTAGCTCTGAAATACCCCTTCAAATTGGGTAATCCCAAATCACCTTGTTCAGTTGAAAGAATCAGCTTATTCAACTTGATTCTTGCCATCTTCTCCTCCCAGATAAAATCCTTCAGCTCTATATTAATTGCCATCCATAACTACTTCTCTGGCTGATAAAAAATATGCCTGATCAGTGTACAAAACTAAAGGGATTAAAGCATTTTAAATGCTTGTACCTTGCTATCCATATCCATTCTCAGTTTTTGTATTATCTTTTGTTTGGTCTCTTCCCATATAACTAACTGCCACATCAGAATCCTTGTTAATCCGTAATCCTAAGTACTTCATTTTATCCTGTCCGCATAAATATGGATATTGCTGAACAAATTCATGATTGGGTATATAATTTGCAGCTATTGCCTTTGTTTTAGCTTCATTAACTTGATATCCCGAAAAGATTTGAATCTGCCTCAAAATGTTTCACAACACTGAAATGTCCTTTTCTGGTTTTATCAGGTATACAATATATTCTGCAAATAGAGATAGCTTTTCTTGAGTACCATACCAATTATATCCTTGAATTTCTAAGTCTCTTGTTTTCTTTGCCAATGGTTCGAAATATATTGCAAATAACAAAGGGGAAAGTAGGACACCACTGCCTGGTTCATCAGCTCAAATAGAAATTACCATAGAGGAACTCACCAACTTTAAATTTCGCCTCCGTTCCCCCATATAGCCTCCTACTCAGTCTTAGAATTTTATCAGGGAATGCAAATTCTTCCATTGCCCTGCTCATAAACTCCCAGCCTACTCTGTCACATGCTTTCTTTGCATTAAGACCGACCAGCAGCAGTCGTATTTTCTTACATTCAGCTTCCCACTGGATCATCAAAGTTCTGTTAATGCTGTCAAATGTTTGACTCTCCTCCACAAAACCACATTGATCCACGTCTATCAATTTTAGCACCACCTTTGACATTCTTTTAGCCATTATAAACAAACACTTTTTAATCATGGTTTAGGATTCAAATGGGCCTATATGAAGCTGGATTTGAAGGGTTTTTACCATCTTTAGGTATTACAGCCACCACCACTTTCTTCCAGGATGTTGGTGCTTCTCCTCCTCTTAAAAAAAACCTTCCAGATCTTTATCATTTTTTTCCTCCTAGCTTCCAAACTTCCACAGGAATACCAACTATTCTTGGGGGTTTTCCTGTTAATTGGTTATAAATCACCAGTTTTACCTCATCTCCTCCTATCCTAACTATTAGTAAATGAGCCTCATCTACATCTAACCTTGGCATATTTCTTTCATGAACATTTTCATTTGTACCTTTTCTTGATTTCCTTATTTCTTTGCTTTATACAGACTTTCATAAAATTTCAGAAATATTGATAATGATTGGCCGAAAGTGGAGGAACCTCCTGGATCACCTATCAGGATACAGTAGTACGCATCCTTGAGGTCTATCAAGCACAACCAGTCTTCCTGCAGGAAGGGCAGGATGGATTGAAGCGTGACCATCCGGAACTTTTCCTTGGCAATGAACAGGTTCATTGTTGATAGGTCGAGAATTGGCCTTAGGTCCCCAGTCTTTTTTGGCACCAAAAAGAACTTGGAATAGATGCCTGATCCAGACTGGTCTGGGGGCACCTGCTGGATGGCTCTTTTTTCTAACAGCATTTGTATTTTCAAAGCCGCGGCCTCCCTCTGAGCGGGTGGGACGTCTAGGAGGCACCTTGTGTAAGGGGGCTTGTTTGTGAAGGGAATAGAATAGCCTCTGGATATTATTTGAAGCACCCAGCGATCTGTCGTGATGGATTCCCACTGGGATAGGTGCATCAAAAAACACCCCCCAACTGCCTCCAGAGAGAGAAGCAGTCGGGCAACCCCTCAGGGTTGCTGCGCGGGTTGATCTGAAAAAGGTTCCCGTGACCTGAAGTTCTTCTGCCTCTGGGCCAGCATCCACCTTGTCCTCCTCTGCCTCTGGGGGAGAAGGAGTCCTGAGCGTTCCGGGACTGCTGAGATTTCCAGAACCACAGATTCTTTTGCCCTCGCTGGTTCCTGGAAAAGGACCTTTGAGGGTTATAGAAGCGAATCCCGATGGCTGACAGTGTTTTCCCATCTTTCTCGCTCTGGACAAGCGTATCGTGGACAGTCTTCCCGAACAGGGTCAAACAGTCAAAGGGTGCGTTAGTGAAGGACGCCTTGAAGTGTTCTGAGAAATCGTAAAGATGGAGCCAGGCGTGATGCCTTAAGGCGATACCGGACCCGCTAGCCCTAGCGGCTCCCTCGGTGGCATGAGAGAGTAGACGCATGGACGTATTGGACAGAGACTTGAGAGTGGCCATACGAGCCGAGAAGGTCCATTTATCCTTGGCCGACATGGACTCCGGAGGAGACTCAGCATACTCTTTCACAAGGTCCCGCTGCAGTCGAATTACATGGGCCAAGTAATTCAGTGCTCTTATAGTAAAGGTAGCTGAAGCAAATGTCCACTTTTCAAGAAGGTCTATCACCCTGGACACCTTGTCTGGGAGGTGGACCGAAGAACTTTCCTGGGTGAGTTCCTTTTTTGTGGCCGCTGCCACCAACATGGCATCAACCAGGGAACCTTTGCTCCAAGAAGCTCTAATTACCAGGGGGGCTCAATATTTTGTCTGGCCTTTTGGGTATTGGCTCCACAGTGTCCGGTTCCTTCCAAGCTCTGGTGGTGATAAGGTCCACCAGAGGGTCGGCTGGGGGGTACACCCAAGAGGTAGATGGACCTGTGTCGAAAGCCTTTAGGAATACCGACTCGTCAGAGGAAGGTTTTTGGACAGACCCCTCCCCCCTTTGGCGAAGGATTTCCATTATGTCTCCAAAGGAGATGTCTTCGGGGGGAGATTTGGGGGAACCTTCCCCTTCCTCCAAGTCGGTATCCTCAGTGAGGGATTCAGGGGGAGTCCAAGTGCCTCCTTTTACACTGGCGTTTGTGAGAAACCTCCTCTGGTGGACTCTACGGGGAGGGCTCACAAATGGTTTTGTGTTCTTCCAGAAGAACTGGCTGGGGCACAATAGACACAGGCTGTCCCTGGGGGGGACTGGATGATGGAAGACAAGCCCAACTGCGAGGGGGCAGGGATGGACCCCGAGGAAAGAGTGAGGGGTCTTGATCCTTCAGAGAGAACCCTCTCCACAACGAATGGCAAAGGAGAACCCGGCTTCCCTGAAACTGGTGGTGAGGGCAGCCGTGACCCTCGGATCCGATGAAGGGACTGGAGCCGAAGTTAGAACGGCCGGACCCAAAAGGATGGTATGCCCCGACCACAATAGAGCCGATGACATGCTCATCCCCTTGGATGCAACGCCCAACTCTCGGCTCCGAGAGCTCGGATCCGAAAGTGGATCCAACAGACTCGAGGGCATGGCCGGCGTGAAGGCCGAAGGTACTATCGGCACCAAACCCCTGACTCCTCGGATCCATAGACTCTGAAATCCGATGGTGGATCAGAAAAGGAGCTATCGGGGTGAAAAATGGAGCTGAACTCCCTGCACTGGTGGGGGGGGGGGGCAGCAACATTCCCATCTGCAGTTAAGTTTGGAGAAACCTTTGCATCATCCGATCCATGTCTGCTTCAGAGATGCTCCGAATCGATCTCGAGGACACCGCCAACGTGAAGACTACCTCGAGGGTGGTCCAGCCTCCTCCTCCGGCTCCAGAGAAAAATGTGGTGAATGGAGCCAAGGAGAGGATGGCCTAGTAACTTTAACAGGAGACAAAAATCACCTTAGCGGGAGGGGCCGTTGGATCCAACTCGGCCTGCCGCTTGCAGCCCTTCTCTCTCTCTCTTTTTCCTTTTCTGTTTGTCTCTCTGTCTTCCCTGTGTTTCTCTTTCACTCTCTCTTTCTTGGCCTCTCTCTCTCTCTCCCCCTGTGGCAAGGTGGGAGGGTGAGTCCTGGACAGGGGAGGAGGGCTGGAAGGCTGGACAGTCGCAGCTGTGGCTGGCGAAGAGGCTGTGGAAAAAGAAGAAGCAGAAGCTGATTCTACGGGTAGAAGACTCGCCAGAATCAACTTGTTCCTGCAATCCCGTAGAGCTTGGGGGTTGAAGGCCACACAGATTTTGCAGCTGGATGACAAATGAGGCACACCCAAGCAAACTACACGCAGAGTGTGACCGTCGGCTGGCGATAGCTTGTGGCCACACTCTGTGCACTTAGAGAAAGTCACTTTCTGACTTTCCGACATTGTAAACACATACACACACACACACACACACACACACACACACACACACACACTCACTCACTCTATGGGCGGGAAGGGGGGCCTACACTGACAGAAAGTTAACAACGTTCTAACTTGCAAAACGCAAATATCTAGTGAGGAAAGAAACCCGTAATGAGAGATAAACTAATAGCTATCTATAGATATATCAAAGGGGCACATACAGACCAATACATTTTGAAAAACCCTGACAAACTTTCCTGGAGCTCAAAAATCCCGTGCTGGCAAAGCCGCGGCAAATGAGATCTGAGGATTGGAAAGAGTTTGCAGTGTAGTATGGGTAGGGGGGAGGACCTTGGAGCTCGAATATTTTTGCTTGGTATGCTGCCGGCTTGGATCTGTGTTGGATCTGTAACTCACAGGTTGCTGATCAAATGAAGTTAACTACTTCAGATCACTTTTTAATCATGGTTTAGGATTCAAATGGACCTGTACGAAGCTAGATCTGAAGGGTCTTTACCATTTTTAGGTATTACAGCCACCACCGCTTTCTTCCAGGATGTTGGTGCTTCTCCTCCTTTTAAGAAAAACCTTCCAGATCTTTATCATTTTTTTCCTCCTAGCTTCCAAACTTCAACAAGAATACCACGTATTCCTGGGGGCTTTCCTGTTAATTGGTTATAAATCACCATTTTTACCTCATCTCCTCCTATCCTATTAGTAAATGAGCCTCATCTACAGCTAACCTTAGCATATTTCTTTCATGAACATTTTCATTTGTACCTTTTCTTGAGTTCCTTATTTCTTTGCTTTATACAGACTTTCATAAAATTTCAGAAATATTTCTAGTACCTCTACAGGATCTCTTGTTATCTTCCTTGTTATGGGCTTCCTAAGCTTGGTGACAACCTCTTCTACTTTCTGTTGCCTGAGTCATTGCAATAAAAGTTTTTGTGCTCTGGCATTATTATCAAAAACAGTTGCTTAACAGCAATCTATCTAAACTCATGCATACTATCTAGGTAATCCTTTATCTTCTGCTTAGCATTCTGCAATTGCTCCTCGTCTTGTTCTGTGAGATTCCCCCTATTCTGCAATACTTTAACATTTGTCAGTCCCTCTAAATAATTCTTGTTACTTCTTAACCATCTCCCTATTTCTTTTATTTACACCCTATTTTTAAACTCTGCTTTAATTTTAGCCCATTCCCTGGCTATATTTTCAGAAGAAATTTCTGTCACCTCTAATAACTCCCAAATAATTTCCACTTCCCATTCCTTAAATTCCTCTCTTTTCAACAAATAGGTTGGAAAGTGCCAGTGTCTCATTTTTATTTAATTACCTTGTGTTTTTATTTTAGTTATTATTGGCATGTGATCTGAAATAGTTATTGGATGCATATCAAAACTTTTAATCAAATGCACATGTTCCTGTGAAATTTAAGTTCTGTCTAGCCTAGCCCAGTTTTTGTATCTTGGGGAATAATATGTAAATTCACTCCAAACTCCTACTACTGAATTCACATCTCATTTTCATGGATTTCTTCAAAAATCTACCCTCCTTTGTTATATTTTCCCTTCTGGGCCCCCCTGATACATCTTCCCTACTTCAAATCAAATTCCATTCCCCACATATGAGTAATATTCCCTGCTGAAAACTGATTATTTCTCACAGAATTTTTATAAGCTCCATTATAGCAGTTTTAGGTGGAATATAAACACATGCCATTGTAATCCTCCACCCTTGTCAGTAGCCCCTTAGTACTACATATCTACCATTATCATCTTTTTTATCCTGTTTTAACACTATTGGAGCACCTCTTGCAATTAATATAAGTACTCTTTTACTTCATTGTGGGTATTCCGCTGAATAACTGTCTTGAAAACCTTTCTTTATCAAATTCACCTTTAGTTCTTTCCAAATGTGTCTCATGTAGCATATTTGCACTTTACATTTTTAATATAGTTTACTACTCTTTCTTTTTTGTATATATCTGTGAAACCATTACCATTTAGAGATAGTATCGAAAGGGCCATTATGTGGAAACATTATTATTCCCACCTTTTATTTGTAACAGCTATTTTTAGTATCAGCTCCAGCTTTTGTGTTACATGCACACACTGTTTGGCAGGTTGACCTTTTATAGTTGTTTTTTGTCATATTCATTTGAGTCTATGTCACATCTTACAAAACTTTTTGTTATTGAAAGCCCTCAAATAAAAAATAAATACACCGCAGTACACCTCAAAAGACCCTATTAATTTAACATTAACATTCAAAACTATGTACATCTTCAAATATTGAAGTTTTACCTTCCTAATAGGAACAATGGTCCCAAGCTGACAGCCACATTCACAAACTTGGGTTAACCTAAAAGGAATGTTATCTATGCTAAGACGCATGGTGCAGCCTGTGCTTTTACTAAATGCTACCTGGTTTTGTTTTATCTTTATTGTTCTCCAGGAATGAGGAAACACTTAAATCCTTTCAGAAAACATCATCTCCTAGCCATTGAAAGAAAGTCAATAAAAGAAAGAAATATTCTGTTTTTATTGCTCTTTATCACATTGTCTCCTTGCAGACATGAGAACCAGATATAGAGTTGCTTTTACAAGTATTTATTTATTTGCTAGAGGAGAGCATTATGTTGTTCAATGTTGTTTTTTATTTATTTGCTTTCTCTAAAAACGTGTTACTAGATAAAGCCAACAGCCTCAATACAGTCATTCCCCTATTCAAGAATGAGAAAAAGCAATTTTCTTTCTGGTATCAGACCCTTTTGAACAGATTTTTCTTCTTCTTCTTCTTTTTTTAAACATTGCAGTGCCTACATTTCTTAAAACTGAACAAGGAGAAAGAAAAGTAGGAAAAAATAGAGGCACCTGTTTACTTTAGTATCCCCCATTACATTTGAAATTAACTTGAGAAAAAAAGAAGTTACGTTCTTACCATAATGTTAGATGTGTGTTGTCCATCTCATCCTTTATACTCACTGATGGGTCGGACCCGTCTCGGTCTTTACATAGGCTTCAGGTCCTCAGCCAAGCTCGTAGGCATTTTTCCCTAGCCATAATGCACCTGTCCTCTAACCTCAGATCTTGTTTGCCCCGCCAGCACTGAGTGGAAGTATACATTACTCAGAAAATGTAACAAACATATTACACAAGCCATATCTCAGAGGCTGTAGAGTTCTGTAAAAATCCAATAAGAGCTACTAGGTCTACCAGGAGGGGGAATGGTGTGTGTGTGTGTGGGGGGGGGGGGGTGTGAGAATAATGGACGAGATGGACAACACACATGGAATGTTATGGTAAGAACATAACTTCTTTGTGTTGTTGTCAATCTCGTCTTTATTCTCACTGATGGGAATCGCGTCTCTAGCTACCTAATTCTTGGGTGGCTTATGGGAGAATATTCCTCAGAACCATAGAGCCAAAGGATGCTCTACTTCTAGAGGATAAATCCAACTTGTAATGAGAGATAAATTTATGTGGTTTAGCCCATGTAGCTGCAGCACAGATGTTGTCTAAGGGTTATCTGGCTTGGAAAGCCACTGAAGTGGCTACTGCCCTGGTAGAATGAGCATTGATAGGTTTGGAATAGTCTTGTGGTTAGAATTGTATATAAAAGATATATTTTGTGATAGCCAATTGGCTAGTGTTACTTTAGGAACTGGTTGGGTATTTCTAATGTCTGAATAAGATATGAAGAGCTGATCTGATTTTCTAAATTGTGATGTCCTGTATAAATAGAATTGTCTATGGACATCTAAAAGGTGGAGAGAGTATTCTCCTTTACTTTCAAAGTTCGGAAAGAAAACTGGTAATTCAACAGACTGGTTGAGGTATGATTCAGAAACCACTTTAAGTAAAAAGGAAGGGTTCATTCTCAGAGAAACTCTGTCTTTATGAAAAATTATGTATGGGTGTTTGGAAGATAGGGCCTATAGCTCAGAAACTCTTCTAGCTGATGTTATAGCTACTAAAAGAAGAGTTTTCCATGATAAAAATTTCAAATCAGATGTAACAGAAGGTTCAAACGGTGGGTGAACAATGTCTGACAATCTCCCAGAGGCTGCCCCATCTCTGGAATAGACTTCCCATACATGTCAAACAGAGCACCTCGCTAACTCTCTTCAAGTGGAACCTTGATGAGTGGATGGGAAATCACAAATTTGCCCCAGGGTTCCACGTGTCCCTCAATGACAGGGGCAACAGGTGCTGACTGAGGTTTCTTTTTGGGGATAAACTCTTGGCTAGGCTTGGAAGGGCCCCAGGGCGATTAGCCTAGTAACCTCCTATAGGGTTTCTGTATGGAGGGCAAATTAAGAAAGCACCTTTGAGGAATGCTTTACAAAGTCTGTGAGAAATTATAGTAGTACCATTGTCTCCTATGTGAAAATTAGAGATGGCGGCAAGTTGAACCCTAATAGCTGCAACAGCTCCCTCATTGAATAGTTTGGCTAAGAATTCTAAAATAGAGTGTAAGGGAGCTGTGAAGGGATCTATGTTGTTAAGATTAGACCAGGCCTCAAATCTTTGCCATTTACTTTTGTATAGTTTTTGAATAGAGTTCTTGTGGGAGGAAATCAAAATGTGTTTTACTGGAGAAGAAAGTTTAGGAAACCCAGCTATCATGGGAAGTGGAGCAGCCAAACTGTCAGTTTGAGATTGTGTAGGCTGGGATGAAGTTCTCCTGATGGATGTGTCCGTAGACCTGGAACTGGGTCCAGGATCCATAGTCCCTTTTGTACATGAGGCTGGATAAAGGGAAACCATATCTGTCAGGGGCAATTAAGATTACTTTTGTCTCCAGCAAGCTTGCTTTCTGTAGGAATTTGGGAATCAGTGGTACTGGTGAGAAAGCATAAAGAAGTCCCAGGGGCCAGGTGTGAACAAGTGCATCCCTTGGTGACTCCCCCGTCAAGGGGATCAGGGCAAAGTAGTAGCTGCACTGGCATTTATGGGTGACGCAAAGAGATCGCAGCAAGGCTGGCCCATTTGCAGAAGATCTCTTCTGTCACTTTCTGACTGAGGGACCACTAGTGTGGCCAAAGAATGGCTCTGCTCAGTTTGTCTTCAACCATGTTGGATTCCCTAGAATGTGTGTTGCTATTAGAAAGTGGCTGGAGGACTTTGCCTGTTGCCAAACCCTCAGGGCTTCTCGACATAAGTGGTAAGACCTGGTTCCCCACTGTTTGTTTACATACCAGATTACAGATATGTTGACTGTCTGAATTGCTATTGTTCCTAGAGGGAGAGTCCTGAAATGCTTGCAATGCAAGGGGCACCACTCTCATCTCTAGAACATTTATGTGCAAGTGGGCCTCGTGTTCCTGCCAAGTGCCTTGGACTGTGCTCATAAGATAATGCCCCCTCCCACCCTATCTGGGATGCATGGTCACTGTAGCTTTGGGCTGAGGGGGGAGAAAAGGACGATCTTGAGTGACTACGGGAGAGTTGAGCCAACACTGAAGGTCTCTTTTGAAAGAGCTGGTTAGCATAATCTTGTGAGACATTGGAAGATCCCGAAAAGACCATTGTGTCGAGAGTAACCATTGGAGAATTCTCATGAGTTGTCGAGCTAGTGGTATTAGCACAACTGAAGCTGCCATTTTGCCTAACACCTGTAGGACTAGTTTGGCAGAAGCCCTTTTTTTGTTGATCAGCATCCTTACATGACATTGAAGATTGTAGACCCTTTCTTGGGGAAGCTTTACTGACATAATTGTGTTTATTTGTGCTCCTATGAAAACCAAGGACTGACATGGCTCTAGACCAGATTTTTCGTAATTTACTGTGATTCCAAGGGATGAACAAAGTTGAAGGGTATAGTCTCTGGCTTTCTGAAGAAGATGCCTGATCAGAGCAGAGTTAAGTCAGTCATCCAGATATGGAAACACAGGGAATCCTTTGCACCTCAAGTGAGCTGCTACTTCTGTTATGCATTTGGTGAACACTCTGGGTGCTGTTGTGAGACCAAAGGGCTGAGCTCAAACCTGGACGTGACTGGCTCCAAGCTGGAAGTGTAAAAACCTTCTGGATCATCTGCTTATTAGAATATGGTAGTATGCATCCTGAAGGTCTATGGGGCGCATCAAACTATCTTTTTCCAAGAATGGAGGTATCAACTGCAGTGTTACCATCCAGAACTTGCTCTTTTTTTACAAACCTGCTCAGAATGCTGAGATCCAAGATGGGTCTCCAGTCCCCTGTTTTCTTTGGAACTAAAAAGAATCTTGAGTAAGGTCTGGATCCTTTCTGGTCTGCAGGGACTTGTTGGCTGACTCTTTTGTTTAAGAACTTTTGAACTTCTAAGGTTGCCTGTTCCTTCTGACTGGGTGGAATGTCTGAAACTAAGGTGTTTATAGAAGGATTGTAGGTGAAGGGAATGACATATCCTCTGGATATTATACTCTGCACCCATCTATCATTTGTGATGTTTTGGCAGGTTTCTTGGTGCAGAGTCAAGTGACCCCTGACTGCCTCCAGAGGCAAGCAATCGGGCACTCCTTCGGGAGTGCTGGGTAGGGTCCTCCAGAGAAAGATTCTCTGGAACCCTGGTTATGCTGACCCCCTCTGCCACAAGGTCGGTGTCAACAATTACTGTTCCTCCCTCTGCCGCTGGGGGAACTGTCACCTTGTGTGTCCTGGAAAGACCTGTGGGATTTTCTGAACCATATTTTTCCACTACCCCTCTGACCTTTTGGTAAAGGTCTGGTGGACACAGAAAAATTTACTCCAATGGCAGACAAAGTCTTGCCCTCTTGTTCACACCTGGTGAGTGTTTCTTTCACTTTTGGTCCAAAAAGAGAAGAGCCATCAAAAGGGGCATTAACGAAGGTAGACTTGAAGGGCTCTGCAAAGTTGCAAAGTCCCATCCAGGTCGGTCTCCGGAGAGCAATACCTGAACCCACAGTCCTACTTGTTCCATCTGCAGCATAGGATATGAGCCTCATGCAAGAGTTTACTACAGAATTGAGGGTGGCGAGCTCAGCATTAACTTTATCTGCTACTGCATCAGCTACAGCTTCTTCGAGGGACTCTGTGATTTCTTTTAACAGGTCCCTCTGTTGCCTGGTGAAATGGGTAAGATAGTTCAGGGACCAAAGAGTAAATATTGGTGATGAAAACACTCGCTTCCAATATCTATCCATAGTCCTAAAGTCTTTATTAGGAGGAAGGATAGAGGAACTGGTCTCAGATAGCTCCTTTTTAGTAGCTGCCGCCATGACCACAGCATCAACTGCAACTCCGTTAGTAAGAAATTCTTTATCTTTAGGTGCCGTAATGAACTTATTTGACCTTCTAGGAGTAGGTTCTATGGAATCTGGGTCTCCCATGCCTTCCTAGAGATTAAATCCATAAGCTTGTCAGAAGGCAGAGTCACTGAAAAGAAGGAAGGGTGAGCCCCAAAGGCTTTCAAGTAAACTGACTCCTCAGCAGAAGGGGGGATGGACTGCCAGTCACCTCTTTGTTTTAATAATTCCAGTTTGTCTCCAAAGGAGACATCATCAGGAGGTGACCTTGGGGACCCTTCTGCCTCATCAAGGTCAGTATCTGAAGGGATGCACTCCTCTTGGGAGTCAAGGTGCTTCTTTTTGCAGGACTTCATCTGAGGGAGCTCCTCAGTGGGATGCACTGGGGAGGTTTCAGAAGAGGGAGGAGTCTCTTGATGGATTACCTGAGGCGTGGGGTCTCTACGACCCTGTGGAAGGATTACGTGAGAGGATGAAGACAACTGGCCCATAGAGGGAGGAAGATCCAATGAAGGATGTGCCTTAGACTCAGTAGGAGTCAGTACCCTCCTCATAACCTCAAAGGCAGACTGCTCCCACTCCGAGGACTCCTCTGGATCCAACAAAATGTTTGCCAGAGCCGAAGGCATCCCCAGAGCTAGCAACAGAAGCTCTGAGGCTGAGGTAGGAACAGAACTAACCCGCGCTGATGCCCTGAGAGGCAGAGTTGGATCCAGAGAGATCCAATCTGTCTCTGAGGATCCATCTGGGGAGCATCAGCTCCTAGAGGCTTCGTACTCTGAATGGAGGGAAACGCTCCTGGTGAATGTCTGCTCAGAGGAAAGCGATGGTCCTTGAGCCGATAACTACACGATCTGGAAATCTGATTCTTCCGGCTCAGAAACCAAGGGATGGATCAGAGGAGGAACAGTAACAATGGGGGTTGGCTGTGTCTGACCCCCAATTCCTTTGGGCTCGTATCTAACAGAAGTTTGGCTAGGGCCAGTCTTCAGCAGCCTCTGCACAACCCTATCCATGATTTCATCGGATAAGCTCCTAGTAGAAAGAGATAGTGATCTGGACATAGTAATGGTGATGGGAGCCGGGAAGTCACTGGTTCAAGTTAAGGTGATTGGCTCTGATGTGAAGTGTATGTCAGCGCAGAAAACATTGGAGCCAATGGTTCGATCGGCTCCAATGAAGTCTTAGATCCAGTGATGACTGACTCCTCCATAGATGCTGGAGGAGTAGAGTCTCGAGGATTTTTGGGTCCAAGCTCCGTAGAGTCTTTTGGAGCTGAAGATGGTCTCTTGGAAGATTTGTCTGGGGATTTTGAAAAGTCTGAAGAAATAGCCTCTGAGAAAGGTGTCTTTAGCAAACCCTTCAATATCAACTTGTTTTTACACTTGAGGAGAGCTCTCTGGTTAAATCCATGACATATGGAGCAATTTTCTTGGAGGTGAACAGTCCCCAAGCAATAAACACAAGAGTGTGAGAATCACTAAGGGGCATCTTTTGTCCGCATTTTTCACATTTTTTGAAACCTAATGGTTCCCCCTCTGGTTTCTGAGACATAATCACTCAAAAATCTCTCATACACACAAAGGTAATGAAGGGATAAGAGGAAAAATTCTACTTTTTTTTTTTTTTTACACAGGAAAATAGTCCTCTAACTTAAAAAAACCTATAGAAGAGAGAAATAAAGGGAGAAATCATCTTCTAACTAAAACGGATTCAAGATGGAAAGGAGTAGTAAAGAGAAATGTCCTCTAACTAAAATGGACGGTAGGAATGACCCTCTAACTTAAATAGGTCTGTAGATTAAAAAAAGGGCTAGGGTAGACTCACACTATAAGGAAGATAATAATAACAAGATTATTTGTAATTTGCAATACTTAGCCCAGAACTCAGCTAAAAGGAACTGCTTCGCTGCATGGCAAATGAGATCTGAGGTTATAGAACAGGTGCATTATGGGTAGGGAATAATACCCAGAAGCTTGGATGAGGGCCTTGAGCTTACATAAAGGCGGAGACAGATCAGACGGATTAGTGAGAATAAAGATGAGACCGATAACAACATATCTTAACTTTATAGCATGCAGATATCATGCACTACACAAATACTACTGTTAAGAACAACATTTTGTTTTACCTACAGTTAACTCTTTCCTTCCTCTTCTCCCTCTCCTAAGTGTTCCTCGAAACATTAATAACATGACGTAGGGCATATGCTTTAGAGACCTCTACAAGTTGAACAAAGTCAAAAAAGTCCAATACTTCCACATTTTCTTGTTCTGTGATGTTTCGCAAATATAATTAACAAACTACAATCCCACATTTGTCAGTTTCCAAGATGCTGGTTTTATTCCTGATTATCTCCATCTCCCAAATCCAGTCTCTGCTTCCTTTCCAACATGCTCTTGGTTCTTCTAGTGAGCTCGAACTTTTTTCTGTGTCTCAAGCATTTTCCATTGAAACACTGAAAAAGGTTTCACAACCAGTCCCTCTGTGGTCTTTATTACCATAAGAACAGGAAGCAGGATCTGTTTCACAGCTCATTTTTTATTGGACAAATTTGTGTGTTTCCTCCTTAGCGTGTTTCACATCAAAAAATGATTTTGTCCCTCCAGGAAAGGATATTCTGAAGATTGCTGGATGTGGCAGTTAGAATCTCATGCCTGCTTCTCGACATTCCCTGATTAGTGAAATAAATTTACTCCTCTTCTGCTTGGTGTACAGTGAGTAATCATTTTCCACAAACACTCTATTGTTTCAGACTTTTAGTATTTTGTCCTTCTGCCACAGAATGAACTCATGCAGGTAGGATTGCATCTTTACTATTAAAGGTCTAGGTTGCTTTCTCATAGCCAGGTTTGGAGCACACACACAATATGCCCTTTCAATTGACTCCTGCTGTGGAATACCAGTCCAGTTGCTTATTTGTGCTTTCATAAAATTAATACATTCTGTTCCTTCCAGCTTCTCTGGTGCAGCAGAAAATCTCAGGTTTTCTCTGCTTGCTCTGTCCTCTAATTCTATTTGTTAAAACTGCCCTTCTTGAGCAGTCTCATATTCAGCCAGCCTTTTCTTCATTTGACATCCAATTTTTACAGTTTTATCATCTCATATGAATATCTGTTTAAAGCTGCTTGCATTTTATCCATCCTTCTGTTATTTGAATTGGTATAATCCCTCAATGTTTTGTTTATTTTAATCATCTTTGAGTACATTTGACTTATATTTTTCCTCTAGGTTACTGGAAGTAATGTCTGACTCCAAAGCTGGAGCTTGCAGTACTTTTTGCAGAACAGCTGCAGAATTCTTCTCAGGCAGTATTTTTTTCCTCATCTTTTGTGGTTGATTTTCTTTCAGGTTCTCTGAATTTCTTTTTTGCTGGCATCTATGCTGTGCATGTACTAGCGACTTATTGAAATTTACCCAAAAATGAGTTCACTGGTTCTCTTTCCTGAGTTTCTGTTTTCACACTGGGAGAGCTGAAATTAAGCCATTATGCAATGTGCAGCCACCTTAGAAATCACTTCTTTCTTTCTTCTTGTTCACTTTTAAGAAATGTAGGTACTGTAATTTAAAGAGAGAAGAAAGTCTGGACAAAATAATATGCTATAAGAAAAACTGATATGCTTTTTCTAACTTCTGCGTAGGGTAATCACTGGATTATGGCCCTTGGCTTGATCTAATATGTTTTAAGGGAAACAAATAAATAAAAAGAACACTGAATATAATGAACATTTTCCTTTAACCAATAAAATGTCCACAATTCAATAATGTAGTAGGAGGCAACTGTCTATCGGGTTCTCATGTTTCTATGGAGACAATATGTTAAGAAGACAATAAAAACAGAATACTTCTTTCTTTCAATGGGTAGGTGATAATGTTTTCTGAAAGCATTCAAGTTGTTTTCTACATCTGGGAGAGGAATAAAGATACAACAAAAACAGACTGCACTTAGTGGAAGTAAAAGCACAGGTTTGTACCACACGTTTTTATTATTTTTAGAATATATATTTTAGAATGTTTTAGCATGTATGGACAGAGTTTGCTTGTGTTTAAATTCAATAGAGTTGTATTTAAGAGTTTTTACACATGATTTTTATTGTTTTCATTGAAGTCGGTACTGGTGCTTTAAGTTTTAATTGGATGTTTAAGTTGATTGGATATTGCTTATTTAATCGTGTGTTTTTAAGAAGTAGTTATGTCTGAAGATGCTTTAATTTTAACACAAAAGTGCTCATTTTTGTTTTATTTGGAATAAAGTGTTAGTACCTTTACCCTGGTGTTACCTCTGGAGTTTTTGCTGTAATGATTATTAAGTGTTTATGTCAATAATTGCTAAAAGAATGGTAAAGATGATGCCAAAATACACAGATATGGATCAGTGTGGGTTTGTGGTGGAAAGCAAACATTTGACAACATAAATAAAATGATGATCCAGAGGGAAGCACAATGTAAGAAAATACCACAGCTGCTGGTGGGTCTTGCTGCAGACAAAGCATTTGTTAGAATAAGCTGGGATGTTATGAGTAGGATAATGGAAACATTTCCATTCCCTGACAAAATTATAATGTTGATTAGAAAGATATACATGGGAACGGAGGTGAAAATTCATGTTGAGGGGTTCCTCTCTTAGAAGTTCTGTTTGAGCTAAGGAACCAGACAGGGGTGTCTCCTTTCCCCTTTGTTATTTGCAGTATATTTAGAGCCACTGGCAAAAAAAATAAGGACTCAAGAATTCAAGGATATAATTGGTATGGCAGTCAATAAAAGATGGCTTTATTTGCAGATGTTATTATTTTATACCTGATAAAACCAGAAAATGACATTTCAGTGTTGGGAAACATTCTGAGACAATTTCATGTCTCTTCAAGATACAAAATTAATGAAGATAAAACAAAGGCAGTAGATGGAAGCTGTTTTCACATGCAAATTGGTTCAGCAATACACATTTATGAGGAG
The DNA here is from genome assembly GCF_019279795.1 of Protopterus annectens. Classification (NCBI taxonomy): domain Eukaryota; kingdom Metazoa; phylum Chordata; order Ceratodontiformes; family Protopteridae; genus Protopterus; species Protopterus annectens. The sequence goes on along the minus strand of NC_056737.1, from coordinate 421,271,987 downwards.
ATGATAAAATGAAATGCTTACAAAAGACTTCACAAAAACGAAGAAATTGGAAATTGTGTTATATGGATAGCAAGATGTAAGCAGATTAAATATTTTAGTCCCTTTACTTTTACACATAGGTCAAGCACATTTTTAACAACCACAGGAGAAATTGTAGATAATAAAGAACTGAATGACTTTACCTGGGACAGGAAGAGGGCATACGTCAAGTGGGATAGTCTGATCCCTCCTATAGAACAAGGTGGTCTGTGATTACCTTATTTGAAAGGGTACTTCAGACCTACTAGCACAAGCAGTAAGTTATAATTCAAAGTGAATAGGGATGATGATGAAAAAGGGGGAAAACTCAAGGAGAGACTGGAATTTCTTATGCAGCTTCTTAAGAATAACAACAATAACCATACAGAGTATAATATTCTAAGCCAACACTGGGATGCAGAAAGGAGATTTGGCCGATAGGGATGACTGCAATTAGGGGTACACAGAATAAGTAAGAGGGAGCTGGATTTTCTGGAGGAAAGTGGAAAAGGAACCAAGTTATTGGGAGCAAATAGAGAGGGAAAAGTAACAAAATGGGAAGAAGTTAAGAATTCATTTGGACTGCAGGCTATAGATTTCTTTCCCCACATCAGAGTACAGGCAAAGAGAAAGAAATATGGGGATCATAAGTGAAAGACCAGCACTGGTAGAGCTTTTAGTAGAATCTATTGCAGAAGCTGCTGTTAACAATGGACAATTAGTACTGCATATAAAATACTGCATGATAACTATAGGAATCAGTATGAGGAGGTTAGAAAGGGCTGGGCAGAGAGATTGCATAAGCAATTCACAAAAAAAACAATGGGGTGATATACATGTGGCTCCCAAAAATATAACAAAGTCTGACTTCCAAGATGGCTGCACAATGAGTAAAAGCTTAATTCTAGGCCAGCAGACTTGTGTGTCTATGGGTAAATTTCAGTAACTGGCTAATAAGTGTATTGCCTGGATGTCAGGAAAAAAAGAAATACAGAGGACCTGTAAAAAATCAGCAACAAAAAGTGAATAAAAAATACTGACTGGAGAAAGTTCTGCAGCTGTTCAACAAAAAGCAATGCAACCTCCAGACATGACTTTCAGTAACCTACAGGAAGATATGAATTAACTGTATGCAGACCTGGTTAAAATAAATGAAACACTGATTGAGTACAGAAACACAAAAGACAAAAGGTTGGAAAAATGTAAGAAGCTTTAAGCAGATATTCAGATAAGGTGATAAAGCTTCAAAAATCAGAGGATGAAATGAAGAAAAGGCTGGCTGAATATGAGACTGCTAAGGAAGAGATATTTAAAAAAATAAATAAAATTACTGGACAGAGCATGAACAAGAAAACTTGAGATTTTCAGCAACAGAGAAGCTGGAAGGAACAGACTGCATTATTTTTATGAAAGCACAAATAAGCAACTAGACTTATATTCCATAGTAGAAGTTGATAGTTGAAAGGGTACATCATTTGTATTCCCCGACCGAGGCTATGAGAAAGCAACCTAGACCTTTAATAGCAAAGATGTATTCCCACCAGCGGGAAAAGTAGAAAAGGAGTTTAGTAATGGATAAGATAAAGAAATAGTAACTGAGGTTATGGAGTTATTGCCAAAGCGAAGGATTCAATGTAGAAAATCGAATTCAGAAAGCACAACAGGATAGGGCAATGGACATCCAAATTAAGGGGAAACCAGTGGAATGAGAAGTAACTGGTCAGGTGCCATATGAAGATATTTTGGAGCCTTCCACAGGAAACTGGTATAAATGTTCACTTGAAGTTGGACAGCAAGGGACAGAACAAGAAACTGTGGAAATGATTCAGTGTAGAAAATCTAACTCAGAAAGCACCATAACAGGATAGAGCAATGGACATCCAAATTAAGGGGAAACCAGTGGAATGAGAAGTAATTGGTCAGGTGCCATATGAAGATATTTTGGAGCCTTCTACAGGAAACTGGTATAAATATTCACTTGAAGCTGGACAGCAAGGGACAGAACAAGAAACTGTAGAAACTCTGATGCAGTCAATGTTCAATAGTAATAGGCCAGTGAGTTCCCATATGAAAGAGCAGTGGATGGCACAGGATGAAACTGAAGAGAATGTGCCACAGGAAGACTTTACAGAACTTTCTACAGAATGCCTGCAGGAAAAGGAAAACAAAAAAATGTGTCCTCAGTTTAGAAGAAAATGACTTAAGAGAAGAGTTGCTAGATTTAATGGAGATAGATTAATATATTAAGATCAATGAAAAAATAGACTGCAGAAGGTCAATAAAACCCAAAGAGTCAGAAGTCTGACAAAACAAATTAGCACATTAATTACGACTGTCCACAGAGATCCATGTGATATAACAGAAGTAAACAGGATTTATTACTGTGCAGCAAAATTAGTAACTGCTAAAGTTCTACCACAGGACACAGGGTAGAGAGGGAAAGGAAGGGGAGAAATTAAATACCATCATGGAAGTATCGAACAGAGAAAACTATAAAGCAATTAAGACAAGAAGTGTCGCTGTTAGAAGAGTACAGATGAGGGAACAGATCAACAAAAATACTTAAAAGGATAGATGTGATAAAAGCAATATGCAGTATTAGAACAGATCAGGATCATGCACTATCGCAAATAAACTAAAAATCTCAGCACAGTCAGAAAAACTTAGAAGATACACAGATAAATATAAAGGAAAAGTACGAAATAAGCAATTTATTAATAACCCAAAAACATTTTACAGAGAACTGGGAAACAAGGTAAACGGGACTGAAAGACCACCCAAAAAAGAAGAAATAGATTCATTTTGGATAAGTATTTATGAAGATCCTGTTAAACATAAACATGTTAAATGGATAGAAGTAGTAAAAGAAATAATAAGATGTTTAAAGGTGCAGAACATGAAATGGGATGAAGTAACAGCCACAGAGATTGAAACAAAGTTAAGAAAAGCCTCCAATTGGAAAACCTCAGGCCCAGATGCAGCATCTAACTTCTGGTTTAAAGTATTAACATCTTTGCACTTAGATTTAGCCATGAGTAAGAACTATTTATATGCACACCCCGAACAGACACCAACCTGGCTAACAACAGGAAAAACAATGTTCCTACTTAAGAGTTATCCTGCAAGCTACCCTAAACATTCTGGACCAATAACTTGCCTTCCGATGGAAGTATAAACTATACACTGGAATTGATGCCGGAAGAGTTCATAGTTATTTAGAAGAAAGCTCAATTATGGCAATAGAACAAAAGGGCAATAAAAGAAAGGATCACTTGTTAAATAAAGTCATAGTGAGGAATGGTAAAAAGGGGAAGAATTTAAGTATGGCATGGATTGACTATAAAAAAGCATTTGACAGTATCCCACATTCATGGATAAAGGAGTGCTTAAAAATGTATAGGATACACCCTACAATCATCAACTACATTACAGTGACCATGAAACAGTGGCAGACCACTTTGCAATTAAGCCATGATAAAGGGCAACTTATAATTCCTGGGATAAAAATTCAACAGGGGATATTCCAGGGTGACTCTGTATATTTAACAGCTTAGGCCATGGCAATAATTTGTCTCCTAGAAAACAACAGTGTGTAAAGACTTCTCATCTTCTCTTTGTCGATGATTTAAAACTGTATAGCTCATCAGGTGAGGAACTGAAAGTATGACTGCAAGTTACTATAACTTTTTCAGATGATAGAAGAATGTCATTTGGTCTTGATAAATGTGCAAACGTAACCTTTAAAGTTGGAAACCTGCAACACCAAGAAAACATCAGTTTGGGACAAGAATGTGATATAAAAGAACTGGAGCAAGAGGGAGTGTAAAAATAATTGGGAACTGATGAAGGATCAACAATAAAACACAAACAAATGTGATTAAAACTTAGTAAGGAATACTTTAGAAGACTTAAATAAATCCTGAAAACAGCATTGATATCTAGGAACAAAATTCAAGCTATAAACCAATTTGCTCTTCCTGTCCTAACTTAGAGTTTTGGAGTGACTGTCCCCAAAACGTGCTGGATAGAATAGACAGTAAAACAAGGAGGATGCTTCATGCTCACCAAATGATTTATAAAAATCAGTGCATACCAAGATTATATATTCTTCATTCCAAAGGGGGTATGGGGCTCCAGGTCTATATTAGATCACAGAGTGCTTAAAATAGCAAACGGTGATTAATCAACCCTATGTAAGTGAAAGCTTACAATTTAGAACTGTCAGAACAGCGATTTTTTTTTTCCTAAGGGAAAAAATCTCTGTTCCAACAACAACAAAAAAAACAAACAAAACAAAACATACTTTAAACATTACATTAAGTGGGGGGGGCTATGCCCCCCACACCCCACTTAAATATACCAACTCCGAGACAGCACTACAGTGCCGAAAACGGCAAAGTAACGAAGCGGCCAAGCACATTCTTTCCCAGGCAAAGAATTTACTTAAAAGCCACTTCGATATTTTGCAGTTTCAGGCTTTTGAGTTCGACCAAGACGCATTCAAAACAATGAGTCTTCGGTCTTCTAATAGGGAACTGGGGCTCAATTAAACTGATTACATGTATAGATCTGCAATCGTGGGACTGCACACGTGCTAACCTCACAAGACCCAAATACAGTGAAAGTTCTGAAACACGAGAAGAATACATTTAAGATAACTTTCCTGCTTACTCTAGCAGAAGCATTTTGGCATCAAGCAGGAATGGAAATCAAACCAGAAGTAGATAAAAATCAGGCAGCAGTTGAATGTGCCAAAAAATAAAAGAAAAAATATAAGGTGAAGGACCAGATGAGAAGGCAAGAAATGTGGAAAATGCATAAATATAGTTGCAAGTATAGAAAACTTCTGGAAGAACCTCATGTTGATCAGGACTGAATGCATGAATGGTTAAGGAGAGGCAAATTCTAACAAACAGATGAAAGGTTAATATTGACGGCCCAAGTTAGTGGGCTACGTACATGATGGTTTACAAAATACATTGAACATGTGGGAGAAACAGACAAATGTAGGTTTTGTAAAACAGAATTGGAAACAGTTGTACACCTCGTTGCTGGTTGTGACATACTAATTGCAGAAGGGTTGTATGCTGAAAGGCATAATAATGTGGCAAGACTACTGCACTGGGGATTGTGCAAACATTATGGTACTGAAGTGGCTGAAAAACACTGGAAACATGAGACAAAGTATCATAGAAAATGAAGTCTACATCACATGGGATCACCTATTACCAACAGTTCATAAGATAGATGCTAGAAAACCAGATATAGTGGTCCACAAAAAGAAGACAAAAGTAGCATTGATCACTAAAATTGCCACACCCAATGACTACAGTGTCTTGCGTAGAGAGAGAGATAAAGTCATAAAATATCAGGATTTGTAGGCAGAAATGAGAGCAATGTGAAAGAAAGATACCTGGACAGTCCCAACAGTAGTAAGAGCAACGGGTCTTATAAAAAGTAATCTACAGTTCTATTTAGGTAGGTTACCAATACATTTAACTCCATATGAATTGCAGGAGGAGTCATTACTGGGCACATTGCAGGTGCTGCGAGGAGCACGTCTGGCTGATATCAAAGATTGAAACAATACTAATTTCATAAACTTTAATCGCACTTTGACTTAGGAATGGGGTCCATTCCCGTCATGGTATTAGAAACCCAAAAGACTTGGAGAAATGAAAAAAGTAGGAGTTGATTCTGACAGAACTTGAGGCAAAAGGATAAAATACTAAAAGTGGGAAACAGAAAAGTGTTTGTGGAGAATGATTACTCATTATACACCAGACAGAACTGTAAACGTATTCCACTATTCAGGGAATGTTGAGAATGAGATGCGAGACAAAATCTGCTGTATCCAGCTGTCTTCAAGATATTATTACCTGGAGGGACAAAATCATTTTTTATGAAGTACATGCTAAGCAGGAAATACAGAAGTTTGTCCAACAAACAGTGAGCTGTGAAACTGCAGACGACTCTGCTTCTGGTAATAAAGACCACAGAAAGACTGTACCTGTGAAACCTTTTCCAATGTTTCAAATGAAAATGTTAGAGAGAAGGAAGAGAGCATGAGAGCTGACTAGAAAAATGAAGAGTACATTAGATCAATGGGACCGGACGGTGTCCCCGGCTGTGTGCTACACGAACTCAATGAGGAACTAAACCCACACATAAGGCTGCTGTTTAATCTTAGCCTTACTACAGGATACGTACCCAAAGAATGGCGTACGGCAACTGTGGACCCACTCCACAAAGGCGGTGCTTCTACGGACCCTGGAAATTACCGCCCCATAAGCTTGACGAGCCTTGTCTGCAAAGCTATGGAGAGGATCATAATGGAACTCATAAATAAAGACATTGGGGACCTACAGACACTGGATCCTACCCAATTTGGCTTTGTCAAGGGCAGATCCTGCCTCTTGAACTTGCTCGACTTTTCAAACAGTCACTAAGGCCATTGATGAGGGTAAGGCAGTTCACACAGCCTACCTTGACCTAGCAAAAGCATTCGACACAATACCCCACTCGGGCATCACAGAAAAGCTCACCAGCTTAGATGTAAACCCATATGTCACAAGATGGGTTGCAAACTGGCTCAAGGACAGAACACACAGGGTTAGAGTTGCTGGTGCCATGTCAGACTCTAAGCCGGTCACGGCGGTGTCCCACAGGGCTCAGTCCTGGGCCCCTCTTGTTCGGCATTTATTTTTCTGAAGTGCAGGCAAACAGAGGGATTGTGGCTGACAAAATTTGCAGATGACTGCAAACTGGGCACCATAATTGACACTCCATCAGACACAGACATCCTCCAGAAAGGTCTCATAGAAATGGATAACTGGTGCCAGAGCCATGGCCTTAAGCTAAATGCCAAAAAATGTATAGTCATACCCTTTGGGAAAAACAAGGTAACCCCTAATTACCACATAGGTGGTAATCCATTAAACACGGAAGAAGTTATCAGGGACCTGGGGACCCAAGTTGACAGTAACCTCTCTTTGACACTCGCATTGCCAAAGTGGTTAGGAAGACCTTCTACATTGCCCACCTGATCATGAAGGGATTCACATCCAGATCAGGAGAGGTCATTGTACCACTGTACTCTTCACTTATCAGACCAATGATTGAGTACAACGCCCCATTCGAATGTACCTTACCCGACACCTGCAGCAGTTGGAAAGACCCCAAAAGTTCCTCACCAAAAGGATAAAGGGGCTCAAACATATGTCATACGATGCCCGACTGAAGAAACTCCAGCTCTATTCAGTCGCATACCGTCTGCTCAGAGGTGATCTGTGCCTGACATACAAGGCCATGTCTAACCCGGAATTAATGGACATGCTCCACCTCAAAAAATCCAAATCCACCAGAGCCACGAGAGCAAGAGCCTTAAACCTCAACACGGATATAAATAGGACGTGCTGGAGGGACAGATTCATCACCCAGAGACTCCCTACACTATGGAACAGAATCCCAGTCCATGTGAGGCAGAGCCCCTCACTGACTCTGTTCAAGAGAAATCTTGATGAGTGGATGGGAGATCGTAGGTTTACCCCGGGAATCATCTCTGTATCACTGCTGGACAGAGGCACAGCAAACTAATGGGTATAGTATTCTCATCCTAAGGGGTGGTGAAAGCCACACACACTCTGGCTAGGCTTATAAATGCCCTAGGGCAGATAGCCTAGTATGAACCTATGAACCTATAAGAGTACATTAGAAATGAAGCAGAGACAGGATTTGGGAGATGGAGATAACAGTAACAAAACCAGTACTTTAATGTGGTATTTCAGTGCAATAATTATATTTGTGAAATATGACAAGAAAATCTGGAAATATTGGACTTTTCAGAATTTGTTAGACTTATGGGGGACTCTAAAGTATATGCCTTACTTCATGTCATTAATGTTCAAAAAATGCTTTGGGGAGGGGAAAGAGGGCAGAAATTTAACTGTAAGTAAAGATTTTTTTTCTTAATAGGACTACTTTGGTGGTGTATGGTTTTGCATGCTATAAAGTAAAGTTTTCTCAGTTATTTTTAAGTGCAATGCGGATTGTAAACAGGTGCTGCTTTTTTTTTTTTCTTGTTCTGTTTTAAGAAATGTAGGCACTGCAATGTAAAAAAAAAAAAAAAGGCCTGGTTAAAAGAGCATGTAGGGTCTTTCGGCTTTTCCCGGTTAGGGGTCGCCACAGCAGAACTCCGGTCTGCTAATGATTGGCAGTTGATTTTTACGTACCGGCTTGCCAGGCCTGACACACAACCTTCAACGAAGCTACACCCATTCACGCATGTCTCCACGCAGAAGATGCTCCAGCTGAGAATCGAACCGGACAGCGTCTTACTGTGAGGCGACAACGCTACTGCAGCACCTCCACCGCGGGTCTGATTAAAAGAGCATGACAAAAGAAAAATTAATGTGCTTTTCTCATTCTTGCAAGGGGGAATGACTGGATTAAGAGAAAGCAAGTAAATGAAAAAGAATATTGAATTATACAAGGCTTTTCTTCTAGCAAATGAATGTATGCTTAGTAGCAATTCTGTATCTGGTCTTTATGTCTTTATGGAAACAATCTGATAAGAACCAAACAAAGAATTGTACGTCTCCATGGAGACAATCTGTTTCTGAGAAATTGGCTGACTGGTTCTCATGTCTCCAAGGAGACAATCTGATAAAGAGAAATTGGTTACAGTTTTGTGGAGAGTGATTGGCTGGTAAAAAAAAAAAAAGAAAAGATAAACTGGCTAGTAGATAATGTTCTCTGAAAGCATTCAGGGTTTTTTCCAGCTGGGAGTGCTATAAAGATAAAACATGTAAATTTGCCTATGTCACACTATGTGAAAAGTCATAATTCAATAACAGTGTTTAAAAAAAACAGCACTTAGTAGAAGCACAGTCTGCACCATGCATCTTAGTATGGATAACCTTTGTTTTAGGTTAACTCAAGTCTATGACTGTGGCTTTCAGTATGGGACATTTATTTCTATTAGAAGGGAAAAAATTCAATACTTGAAGATGTACATAGTTTTGTGTGTTAGTTTTAAGTTAATAGGTTTTAGGGGGTATTGGGGGCTTGTATTTTTTTTTGAGAGCTTTCAATAAAACACATTTATTTTTAAGATGTGACATAGGCTCAAATGGATATGACAAAAAACAACTGTATAAAAGCTCAACCGGCCAAACAGTATATGCATTTAACAGAAAAGCTGGAACTAGACATTTAACAAAAAAGGTGTTATACATAAAAGGTGGGAATAATAACTATTTAATATAATGATGCTCTCTATAATGTCTTTAAATGTCAATGGTCTCACAAATAAATACAAAAAAGAAAGAGTAGTGAACTATATTAAAAAATATGAAGTGCAAATAGCCATGTTACAGGAGACATACCTGGAAAGAATTGTAAACGTGAATTTGATAAAGAAAGGTTTTCAAGATGGTTGTTTAGCAGAAAACCTTGGACAAAGGAAAAAGAGGAGCACTTATATTAATTGCAACAGGTGCTCCAGTAGGGTTAATAGAGGATACAAAAGATAATGGCAGATGTGTAGTGCTAAGGGTCTACAGGCAAGGGAGGAGGATTACATTGCCATGTATTTATACTCCACCTAATACTGCTACAATGGAGCTTAACTAAATTCTGGGAGAAATAACCAGTTTTCAGCAAGGAATATTACTTATTGGTGTGGACTGGAATTTGATTTTCAGCAGTGAAGATGTATCTAGGGTGCCGAGAAGGGGAAGTATAACAAAGGAGGGTATATTTTTGAAGGAATGTATGAAAATATTTGGCATGGAAGATATGAATTCATTAATAGGAGTTTGGAGTGACTTTACATATTATTTCTCAAGATATAAAAACTGGGCTAGTTAGATGGAATTTACATTTCACAGGAACATGTGCAGTTAATTGAAGGTCTTGATACACACCCGATAACTATTTCAGATCAAGCGCCAATAATAACTAAAATAAAAACACAGGGTAATGAAATAAAAATGAGACACTGGTGCTTTCCCACCTATCTGTTGGAAATAGTGGAATTTAAGGAATGGGTTGTGGAGATTATTCAGAAGCTATTCAAGAGGACAGAAATTTCTTCTAAAAATCTAGCTAGGGAGTAGGACAAAATTAAGACAGACTTTAAAAACAGTGTGGAAATAAAAGAAATAGAGCTATGGTAAAGAAGTAAGAAGACTTATTTAGAGGGACTGACAAATGTTAAAGTACTGCAGAAAGGGGGAATCTCACAGAAGAGGAGGATCAATTGCAGAATGCTAAACAGAAAATAAGGGATTACCTTGATCATATGCACAATGTTAGAAAGACAACTGTTAAACAACTTTTTGATAACACTAAAGCACAAAAACTTTTAGAAAAAATAGCTCAGGCAACAGAAAGTAGAAAGGGTTGTCATCAAGCTTAGGAAGCCTATAAAGAGGAAGGTAACAAGAGATCCTGTAGAAGTGTTAGAAAAAATTCAGAAATTCTATGAAAGTCTATAAAGCATATAAATATGAAAATCAAGAAAAGATACAAAATGTTTATGGAAGAATTAAATATGCCAAGGTTAGACATAGATGAGGCTCAATTACTAATGGTTAGGATAGGAGATGAGATAAAAATTGTGATGATGAATAACCAATCTACAGGAAAGTCCCCAGGAACAGATGGTATTCCTGTGGAAGTTTGGAAGCTAGGAGGGAAAAAAACTGATAAATATCTGGAAGGTTTTATTTAACAGTATTTTAAGAGGAGAAGTATCAATGTCCTGGAAGAAAGCAGTGGTAGCTGTAAATATAAAGAGGGTAAAGATCCATCAGATCCAACTTCATACAGGCCCATTTCAATACTAAACCATGATTATAAAGTGTTCCAGTCTATAATGGCTAAAATAATGGCAAAAGTAATGCCAAAACTGATAGATATGGATCAATGTGGTTTTGTGGATGGGAGGCAAATACCTGACATAACAGAACATTGATGATCCAGAGGAAAGCAGAATGTAAGAAAACACCATCATTGTTGGTGGGTCTTGATGCAGAGAAAGCATTTGACAGAGTAAGCTAGGACTTTATGGGCAGGGCAATGGAAGCATTTGCATTTTCCTGAAAAAATTATTAAGTTGATTAGGGGGATATATGAGGAATCAGAGGCAAAAATTAAAGTGGATGGGGTCCTCCCTGATAATTTCTCCTTGAGGAAAGGAAGCAGGCAGGAGTGTCCTCTTTCCCCTTTCTTATTCGCATTACATTTAGAACCACTGGCAAAGAAAACAAGGGACTCAGAAATTCAAGGATATAACTGGTATGGGTAGTCAAGAGAAGCTGGCTTTATGTGTAGATGACATTATCTTATACCTGACAAAGCCAGAAAAAAAGACATTACAGTGCTGTGGAACATTTTGAGAGAGTTTCAAATCTTTTCAGGATACAAAATTAATGAAGCTAAAACAAAGGCAATAGTGGTAAATTATGTACCCATATATGAACTGGTTCAGCAATACCCACATTTATTGGAACTTGATAAACTGAAATATTTAAGAGTATGGATTAAAAATGATTCTGGTGTGGCAGCTAAAGATATGTGGTAAAAGAGAATACAAAAACTGAGAAAATGGAAGCTTTGTTATATGAATATGGATAGTAAGATACAAGCAGTTAAAATGTTTTTAGTCCTTTTAGACTTATACACAGGTCAGGCATATTTTTGTTACTAAAGAGCTGAAGGACTTTATCTGGGAGGGAAAGATGGCAAGAGTCAAGTGGGATAAGCTGATTCTTCCAGCAGAACAGGGCAGATTGGGATTGCCTAAATTGAAGGGTATTTCAGAGTTGCACAGTTAAGGCTCCTATACATAGCACAAGCAGAAAAGTATAATTCAAGGTGGAAAGAGATAATGATGAAACAGGGTGGAAGCTCAAAAAAGATGGAGAGACTGAGATTTTGGAAGCAGGCCTTTAAGGAGAATAGCAATAATCATACAGAATATTATAGCCATAAAGTAGCAGAAAGTATCCTAAGAACTAAGCCAATGAGGTAATGGAGAAAGGAGATTCTGCCAATAGGGATGACTGCAATGAGGATGTATACAATAGGCAAGAGGGGGCTGGAATTTATTGGAGAAAACTGCAATGGAACCAAGGTATTAGAAGCAACTAACTAGACAGGGAAAGATTATAGAATGGGAAGATGCCAAAAATGTATTTGGAATGCAGGCTAGAGATTGCCTTCCCTATCAAGGATTGATATCAGAGGATAGGCAAAGAGAAAGAAATAGGGGGTTCTAAATGAAAAAAACAGCACTGGTAGAGTTTTCAGTAGAATCTACAACAGAAGCAGCCATTAAAAAAGGAATAATTACTAGAGCATATAAAATATTGCATGATAACTATAAGAATCAATCAGAGGAGGTTAGAAAGGATTGGGAAGACAGACTGGATAAGCAATTCACAAAGAAACAATGGGAGGATATATGCATGTCTCCCACGTATGCAACAACATCTAGAAGATTTAGGATGTTTGCTTGGAAATGTTTACACAGATATTTTTATGCTCCAAGTAAACTCCAAATAATTTTTCCTCAGATAGATAGCAAATCTTGGAGGTGTGACGGGGAAGAAAGAGGTAATTGGGAACATATTCTCTGGGAGTACAGCGAGTTGGCAGACTTTAAGGATTCCCTATGGATTGCACTGTTGGAGACGCTGGTTGGGCATATTGGTGCGATGAAGGAGATCATTTTTCTGAGCTATGATACAGAATCGGAACTGCCTAGATATGGTTAGGCATTGCTGTATCTAATAACAGTGGCTGCCAAGAAATCAATTACTAGAAAATGGAAATCAAAATCTAAACCAACTATACTAGTAGTAGTAGTGAATATAGTAACAGATAAAACAACTGGAACTGAGATCTTTAGAAAAGGGTAGAAGCAAACTACACAGGAAAAAATGGGAATTGTAGAAAGAATACATACAGGGAAGGAATGAGGCTGAAAAGAAGGCAGGACTTAAATGAGCTACATAATGTTTGAAAATGGTTGGGTAGATTATAAGTAGTGCATAATGCTTGCAACGGGGGGGGGTGTTTCAGTATGGTTTGTGATGTAAAATACTTGGATCTAGGATTGTGTGAGTGGCTTGTTTTCATTTATATAAATATATGACTGCCTATGTCATAAGTGATGGTTTAATAAACATGTTTCTTGTTAAAAAAGGCAGGAAGTGAACAATTTATGTAATGTTTAGATTATATGATATATAGCAATATATGCAAAGTACAATGTTTCTAAACATTAATCTATTACAGTATTATTACTTTATATAAACATAAATTTGCCAGTGTCAGAAGTGATAATTCAATAAAAATGTTTTAAAAAGAAAAATGCAACAAAGTCTAGATGATTTAGGATGCTTGATTGGGAAGTGTTTGCATACATATTTTTATGCCCCGACCAGACTCCAAATGGTTTTTCCTCCAGTAGATTACAAATGTTGGAGGTGTGATGTGGTAGAAAGAGGTAATTGGGAACATATTTTCTGGAGTGCAATGAATTGAAAGACTTTAAAAATTCCCTGCAGTCTACTCTATCAGAAATACTATGTGAGCAAATTGGTCTAATTAAAGAAATGTTTTGAGCTGCAATACAGAATCAGAATTGCCTAGACACAGTAAGGCATTGCTGAGTTTAATTCTGGCGGCCGACAAAAAAGCAATTACTAGAAAATAAAAATCAAAGTCTGGATCATCTGAAAAGGGTAGGAGCAAATTACAAAAATGGGAATTGTGGGAGCGATACGTGCTGAATTATGTTTTGGAGGAGGAATGCAGTTTAAGGGAAGGCAGGAACTGAATGAGCTATGTAATGTTTGACTGACAATGACTGGATAGATTATAAGTCACATATTAAGTTTGCAACTGAAAAATATGTCAGTATGGTTTATATAAATGTATGATTGCCTATCTCATAACTAATAATTTAATAAACATGTTTCTTGTTTAAAAAATGGGAAAGTAGTAGAAGCTTCTTAGCAGTCTTTGTCTGCAAATCTGGCAGGAGACTCATTATGAATGCCTCAGGTGCCAAAGATGCCAGGAAGTGCAGTAACTGAGGTAATACGTGTACAGTTGTACTACAGTTCCTTTGCCCAAATCTGTCTGAAATGCAAGACTGCTTGTTTGGGAGAACGACAACAAAATGGTGAGGGCAAATATGACAAAATAATTTCCTGTCAAAATCTTTGCTAAAGAAAATAAACTATATCCTATTGGTCCCTATGAAAGTGGTCTTATTTTTAAGACTCAAACTGGCATGCTTCTACACTGCATACAGATAATTTCAAAGAACTGGCTTCAAGGGACGGTTGGCCTAAGCTTTGATGTGGTCTTAAACCAAGCAAATATTTAAAAGTTCCTTGGGGAGAAGTATAGGGATTCAGTTCAGTTTACTGGTCTAGTGTATTCATTATCCTAATAGCCTCATGAAAGGCAACTTTTGGGAGACTTATGGGTGAAAAGTGCACTGACAAGAGATACTCACCATAAAATGCTACCTTAGAGTAGATGATCCCTGCTACAGTGATACATGAATATCCATTAGACTGATGCTCTATTCAGCCACATTTCTGCCAAGTCATAAGACATAACTTTGTGTAGGAGGAATCTCATTTCACTACAGTCGTCATGTTTCCTCCATGCTTGTTCTATTCTTCTGACGCCACCATACCCCAAATGGAAGGGTTTTTCCAGCCATATAAGCCACAAATTATATCAGTGCTATGGTAGAAGAACACTACTAATGCTTGGAAGTTGATCACAACTTTCAAGACAGGACTGAGACCTACTAGGAATAGTGCAATGGCATAATCATACTTCATGGAAAATCTAGGTGCCTCCTGCTAAGAGAGAGCACATTTGTAAGCAAAGATGCTTGCAAGAGGAACTGCCTCCTGCTTGAAGACTCCATGCCTTCCACAAAAAGGAATTATTAGCACTGGAAGGTCTGCTGGTTCAAAGCTACCTCTGTCCCTGGACTGGCACTCACAATTTGTAATATCTGTTTTTGTTTAGACTGTGGTCCATTTGGTCACTTCACAAATATATGACCACAAATATTCTTTAAAAAGAATGCTTCTGGGAGACAACCTGCCCTTGTGGAAGACTGCAAAAGGCTCCCTATACATAACAGCCAGAAGTCTGAAGGCTCTTCAAGCAAAGGAGACATCCACCAAGAAGAGGGTGTTACAAGACAATAAACTCTGATTTCACTGTTGGCTTAAATTAATGGAAAAAATAAGTTATGTCTTACCATAACGTTCCATCTGTGTTGTTGATCTTCATTCATTCATTACTGATAGGTTATCGGTTCCGTCCTCGGAACCAAGCCAACCATATATCAAGCTTGCATCAGCCAAAAACCCTCGAGCCAAGGTCCTATTCAGAATGATCTGCTACCTGTTACCTCATATCGAGTTTGCAAGTTGATAGACAAAAGTAGAGGCTACCTCTGGTCATAAGAGACCTACAATAAAGGAGCATATGAGATCAATCAGGAACCTCCGGAGGGGGACAGAGGGTGGGGAGTAATGAATGAATGAAGATCAACAACACAGATGGAACACTATGGTAAGACATAACTTCTTTATCTGATGTTGTTAACCTTCGTTCATTCCTTACTGATGGGACAGAGTCCCTAGCTACCTGTATCCCTGGGTGGCCCTCATGGAAGGATATTCCTGAGAACCATGGAGCCAAAAGAAGCTCTACCTCTGGAGGCCAAATCCAATTTGTAATGAAGAATAAAGGTATGAGGTTTGGCCCAAGTCACAGCTGAGCAAATATCATTGAGGGAAGCCTTAGCATGAAAAGCTGCTGAAGTTGCCATAGACCTTTTAGAATGTGCTTTAACTCTGTGAGGCAAGGTGACATTGTTCTTGTTGTAGATAAAGGTAATGCAATTTCGCAACCACGAAGCCAATGTAACTTTTGAGACAGGATGACCTAGACTTGGTCCAGAAAAAGCCAGAAATAGTTGGTCTGATTTAAGGGCAGATTTTGCTCTGAAGATAAAATCATATTTGCCTATGAGCATCCAAGGGGTGCAGGCAATACTCTCCCCTGTTAGAGTGGTTATGAAAAAAATACTGGAAGATCAATAGACTGGTTGAAAGACCACTCTGACACCATTTTTGGTAAAAAGGAAGAATTAGTTCTCAGTGATACCTTATCCTTATGGAAGATAAAATAGAGAGGTTTGATGCATAAGGCTTGAAGTTCTGACAAGCATCTGGTCGATGTGATTGCAATTAGAAACAAAGTTTTCCACAAGAGATATTTTAGATCACATGAAGACAGAGGTTCACAGGGGGGGAGCTGTTAGGGCTTGCAGGACCAAACCCAAATCCCAAGGTTGTACTGGTTTTCTAAAGGGAGGTTTTAGGTGAAGAACCCCCTTCAAGAAAGTTTTACAGAGTCTATGTGACATGAGTGAAGAATCCTGAAAACCAATGTGGAAATTCAAAATGGCAGCTAAATGCACATGAATAGTAGAGGCAGACACCCCAGAGTAGAAAAGGTGTGATAAGTAATCCAAGACCACTGAAACTGGGGCTGACAAGGGGTCTAACAATTTATTCACTGCCCATAGAGAAAACCTTTTCCATTTATTGAGATAGATTAGTCTGGTGGACAATTTATGAGATGCAATAAGAAAATTGCACACTGAGGACGAGAGGTTTTCCTGCCTGGCAATCACTGGAAGTGGAGAAACCAAGCTGTCAGCTTCAGGGTTGTTAGATTGGGGTGAGTCAGACCCTGCAGATGGGAGATCAACGTTGGGGATAGATTGAGGATCCACGGTTGATCTAGCAGGTGAGGCCAGAGGAAGGGAAACAGACTTGTCGAGGCCAATATGGAGCAATGAGGATCACTTTGCTTTTCAACTGCCGTGCTTTCTTCAGAAATTGGGAGAGGAGAATAAGCATAAAGTAGACCCGAGGGCCAAGCATGGACTAGAGCATCTCTCGGTTACTGTCCCCGTGGGGGGATCTGGGCAAAATAGTTGCTGCACTTTGGGGAGGCAAATAGATTGCAGCAGGTCTGGCCACAGAGGATGAAGACTTTTGCTGCTTTCACAGTGTTGAGGGAACACTTGTGAGGTTGTAGAATGCACCTGCTTTGCTCAATTTGTCCGCTATCATGTTGGAGCTCCCGGGAATATGCACTGCAATTAGAAAGCGGTTGGAAGCTATCACCCATTGCCATATTCTCAAGGCCTCTCGGCATAACAGGTAAGATCTGGTGCCCCCTTGCTTGTTGATGTACCAGACCAGTGACATCATGTTTGACTGGATCGCAACAGTCCCTGATGGAAGGATGGAATGAAATGCTTGCAATGCTAGTAGCACCACCCTCAGTTCCAGGACTTTGATGTGCAAAAGGGCCTCTGTCTCTGACCAGGTGCCTTGGACAGAGTTTCCCTGACATAGTCCCCCCCACCCCATCAGGGAGGCATCCATGGTCACCGTGGCTTTTGGCTGATGGGGGCTGAAGGGGTGAGGCCATTCTTGGGGATTTTGAGAGGTCCACCAGTGTAAATCTTGCTTGAATCTCTGAGTTACACTTATCTGAAAAGACAAAGGATGTTGAAGAGGGTACCACTGAGTGAGAAGTAACCACTGAAGGAGCCTCATGTGGAATCTGGCTAGAGGAACAATGGTGATCGAGGCTGCCATTGACCCCAAGATTTGGGGTATAGATTGAGCGGGAGATTTGTGGTGACAGAGCAGCAGTTTAACCTGTTGCCTTATTCTTTGAAGCCTGTGGTCCGGAAGAGATGCTGTGCAATTTCCCGTGTCCAACAGTACCCCGATGAATTCCAAAGACTGAGCTGGGGTCGTGTTGGAGTTCTCCCAATTTATAGTAATTCCCAGGCATTGTGCTGTGAGGAGAGTGTAGTGCAGGGCTTCTTCCAGTAGACGGTAGGTGGGGGTGGTGAGGAGCCAGTCGTCTAGATATGGAAATGCCTGGAATCCTTGAAGTCGCAAGTGAATGATAACCACTGCTATGCATTTGGTGAACACTCTGGGGGCTGTAGAGAGACCGAAGGGCAGTGCTCAAACTTGGTAGTGACTGGCTCCTATGCAGAAGTGGAGGTATCTTCTTGAACGTTTGTCCATTTTTATGTTAATACGCATTCTGAAGATCTACAGAGCACATCCAATCATCTTCTTCCACAAGAGAAAGGATAGACTGAACCGTGACCATCCGGAATTTCTCTGTTTTTACAAATTTGTTCAGTGTGCTGAGATCCAGAATTGGTCTCCAGTCCCCTGTCTTTTTTGGCACTAAAAAGAACCTTGAGTAAAAACTGGATACTATTTGGTCTGGGGGAACCATTTGGATGACTTTTTTTTTTGTAGCAGCTTTTGGATTTCCTGTGCTGCTGCTTCCCTTTGACTGGGTGGAATGTCGGGTAATACTCTGGATGAGTTTGGACAAAGATGGAAGGGGATGTGATAGCCTCTGGATATTATCCATTGTACCCAAGAGTCGGTGGTTTTGTTTCGCCAGGCAGCAAGGTACAAGGAAAAATGAACCCTGATCACTTCTAGAGGTGAGCAGTCGGGCAACGCTTCAGGAGTGCTGATAGGGGTTGGCCAGAGAAAAAAATCTCTGGAACCCCGGCTTTGCAGTCCTCCTCTGCCCTGAAAGAGGTGTCTTCCATTGGAGTTTCCCCCTCTGCATCTAGGGGAGAACTCGGCATGTGCATCACGGAAAGAGCCCTGTGATTTCTGGTGCCACATCTTCCCGCTCCTTTGACTTCTGGAGTAGAATCGTTGAGGAGTGGAGTGTCTGACACCAATGGCAGATAGGGTTTTGCCATCTTGTTCGCACCTTGCCAGAGTATCTTTAACTTTAGGGCCAAACAAAGAAGCGACCTCAATGGGGGCGTTCATGAAGGAAGCCTTAAAGGGGTCCGCAAAGGCGCATCCAGGCATGCCATCTGGTGACTATACCCACGCCTGCTGCTCTAGCTGCTCCTTCCATTGTGTGAGAAATAAGATGCATAGAAGAATTGGAAATGGACTCTAGGGTGGCTATGTGAGAAGTTACATTGTCACGGACCTCATCAGAAAAAGCTCCTGCCAAAGTTTCAGAGAGTTGGTTGATAAGATCCCTCTGGAGCCTCATAAAGTGTGCCAAATAGTTCAAAGACCTTATGGCGAAGGTCAATGAAGCAAACACAAGCTTCCCTAGTCTGTCTATTGCCCAGGACTCCTTGTTGAGTGGATGGATGGACAGTTTGGCTCTCTTTTGCCAAGTCTTTCTTAGTTGCAGCCACCACCACCATGGCATCTACTGGAAGACCTCCTGACCAATGGAGATGCTCAGCTGAGGGTGATAAGATTTTATCAGGCCTCCATGGTTTCACTTTCAGGATGTCATGAGCCTTCCATGCACAATGGACGATGAGCTGGACAAGCTCATCGGCCGGTGGGGTAACCCAGGAGGTAGGGTGATGGGCAGGAAAGGCCTGCAGGAATATGGATTCCTCTGAGGAAGGTTAGAGGACTTCCAGTCATCCCTCTAAGGATCTTGAGGATGTCACCAAAGGACACCTCATCAGAGGCTGACCGTGGGGACCCTTCCCAGTCATCAAAGTCCGTATCTTCAGTCAAGGACTCAGTGGAGTCCATGTGCTTCCTCTTGCATGAAGCTTTACACGGTACTTCCTCAGTGGGAGATTCTGGGGAAGACTGCAAAGAGGGGTAGAAATCTGAGGCCCTTGTACCCAGTGTCCATCGGTTGTGGCTTGTGAGAGTTGCGGCACAGAAGGAGGGAGAGGACACCGACATGTGGGGTTTGCCAGCGGAGGCAAGCACCCTCTCCATGGCCTGGAAGGTCGGCCCACCCAAGGAGGGATGGGAGTCTGGAACAGAGCAGGACAACCTCAGAACCAGGGTCACACCCCACCCCGATGAGCCGACCCCCAGAACAAGAGTCTCAAGAGGACTGTGAAGCATGAAAGAGAGGATTCCCGGAGGGTGCCATAGAAAAAACTGGCGTGGAACCAAGAATGCCCTCCACCACGGCACAGCCACTGGCCTGAGAAGAGCCTGATGCCCAGTGCACTGAGGGCACAAGGACAACTCAAGCTCCACAGTGAGATGCACTACTGGGGTCGGAGGGATGGAAGCTGCTGTCGGTGTAATGAGCTTCGATATTTGGGTGGAAGTTGAAGGAGAAGTGTACGTTGGAGTTTGAGGAGATATATGTTCACCTGAAGGAGGGAATGTGGGTTTCAACAGTTGAGTGATCTCTGGCCACAAGCAACTGGTCAACAAGCCATAACACATCTTGCTCAGAGAGGCACCTGGTCGACCTCACAGAGAAACCTGACAGTGATTCTGGCCTTTCTAGAAAAGAACTATACTGGCTACCAACAAATGGATCCAAGGAAGGAGAGTACTTGGTCCTTGCTAATTCGAGTGGTTCAGAGCCCGGAACTGAGGATGTCTACATCAAAGAGAATGGTATCGAAGTAGTCTGCGCCGGCGACGTCAGCATCACAGAAGTCAAATGTCTCTGTAAAAGTGTCTGCATTGATGGGTACGGTGCCGTCGAGGAAGGTGTCTGCACCGGTAACAATGATGGTGCCAAAAAGGACTGCACCGAAGAGCATGTCAGTGCCAAAAGTGTCTGCACCATGGAGGATAGTAACGTCATACTCTGGGCCGAAGGGGATTGCACCAACGGTGCCAAAGGAGACTGTACCTGCATGGACGGTGCCAGTAAGGGCTGCGATGGAACTCTCAAAGCCATAAGTATCTGCACTGGGAACTCTGGTGCCGGTGTCGATAAGGAGGACATGGCTGGAGCAAGAATCAACTGGGGCGGTGCCGTGCCTGGAGCGGAAAGGGTCACAGTTGGCAGCACTGAAGTAGTAGTCATTTTCACCTTCTTTTAAGCTGACACTCTGCGATCTCCAGAGGGTGATGAAGTGAGCGACCTCAATATGGAAGAGGAAGAACCCCTTTTGCAGGGTTTAGCAGGAGGGGGTTAGCCCTCTGACCCAGAGATAGCTTCGCAGAAAGGAGATTTGAGAAGACCTTTCAAGATTAACTTGTTCTTTCTCTCATTAAGAGTCCCGGTCAAAAAATTTCTACAAAGCCCACACGGGGGATCCACATTAAGGTGGGAAACATTCAAACAATAGACACATAAGTCATGGCCATTGGAAAGCGGTAAATTATGGCCACAATTCTTACACTGTTTAAAATCAACACTACTTTTCTTATCCAACATGATGATGTGGAGAACAACAGTATCAGGAAGAAGAGGAAAGCCTACCAAAAAGGGAAAGAAGAGAGAAGAAAGAAGGATTACCAATGATGGTAATGAAGAATTACCTCAAGGGTAAGAAAAAGGGAAATAGACTAAAGGGAGAGAGTCTTAAGGATACGACAGGATAAGAGAATAGTACAAGAGACTATTTGAAAAACTTTAAAGTAGAAACGATATATAAACTTTCAAAAAATTATACTTAGCTGAAGAGAGTGGCTTAACATGGCAAATGAGATCTGAGGTAACAGGGAGCAGGGCATTCTGGGTAGGACCTTGGCTCGAGGGTTTTTGGCTGAAGCGAGCTTAATATATGGCCGGCTCGCTTCTGAGGATGGAACCGATAACCCATCAGTAAGGAATGAACAAAGAATAACATCATCAGATGGTGAGTTTTCCAAGACAGAATTGCTTCCCTTGGTTGTGCAAATGGAACAGACTAGAGAGGAAGGGTTACTTTTGCTATGACAAGGTTCCATGGAGGAAAGACTGTGCAAGAGTGGTAGTTAAGACAACAAACCTCTTCAAGAGCTGACTTACCTTTCAGATTAAATAGAGGAACATCCCTGTAGTATATGTTGCAATGGTAGAGAGATGCACTCTGAAAGAGGAATGGGTAGTACTCTTCTTGTTTAACAATGGAGATGGATCTGTCATCAGAAAATGGAAAAGACAAACTACTGGAGAGATGTTTCTGTTGGAACACTAAAAGTAGACTATCACATTTGGCAAAAATAAGTGGTCCTGATGAAAATCCTTCTGGCCTCCTTCAGGATTTCACTTATCTGAGGGGCAAAAAGCAAATCATTCATGCTGCAAGTCTGAGGGAGGATAGGGTCTCATATATGTGTGAAAACTCCTCTCCACCTCAATGGTGGGGGCACTGATAATGGTAGTTATTCTACTGATGGCTTCCTCATAAATGAGGACCACTGCTGCCTGGGCAACAAGGAGCTACTTTGATGAAGTTAGACTTCTTTAGCCTTCAGCAAAGCCTTTTAGATAAGAACAAATGGAGGAAAGGCAAAGAAATAGTTCCTGCTCAAAGTCCTGTGCCAAGGCATTCTAAAACCTTGAGAAGTCAGCACTCATATAAAAGTTTTTCCTTCAAACCTTATATCCTCCACTCTGTGTCATTCTCTCCTCTTCGACTTTTCCCTTAAAACTAGCCAGTTTTCTAGTTTTAGCACTCAAATCTGCTTCCTTCAGCTCAGCACTTGTTCAGAACTTGTAAACACTGAATAAGCTACACATTACTACAGCACTCAACCTTCCTCATTTGCCTAGAGGAAAACAGTTTTGTACTCACTTGTCTAGAGGAAAATAGTTTTTTAGTACCTATTCAGGCATGTCCAAGGGTCAGCTCCCGGTGTTTTCTCCTGTCTACCTGATGAATCTAGGCATCTTGGGGCAATGTACAAAGACAACCCTCTCCTCCTACCACCCAACACTACAAACTGTGAGAAATGCACTTATACAGCCAAACTAGAAGCAAAGCTCTCTCCAACCAAGACTGGACTAAACAGTCAAGAGGAGAAGGTAAACACACCACGCCACACTCATCACATAGTCCCTCTAAACCTACACCACCAAAATTCACACATAGAAACACAAAAATATTCACAGAGACTCTAAATAATATTCTGCCCAAGCAATAGAGACCTCCAAAGCAGAAACAAGCAATCTCCACATCCCAACACAACCCAAATGAGACACAGCCCACAAACTCAGTGTGCCACTCAACCACAGCCCATAAGGCAAAACAACGTACCCAACACACTAGTCACAGGTGAGACTATAGTCAGGCACACTGATGTCCCACTCACCAGACTAAACAAGGAGAAGGTTACTGTTAGTTGCCTGTTGGGTGCCAGGATCCGCCGTATAACGTACGGTCTCAGGTCACTCCAAAAGTACAAATATGACTCTTGTTCATTGTCCATGTTGGTGTGAATGACCTGAGATGTACCTCCCTGGACTACATGAAAAGAGACATGGAAGAGCTCTCCGATCTTGTAGCCCAGGCAGGTATGACCCTAGCCCCGAGCAGCATCTTGCCATCGCCCAGAATGATAGCACAGTACAAGGACAAAATGACTGACTTCAACAATTGGCTAAGCTTCTGGTGTCATTCTAAGGGGATCCAGTATCTGTCTGCCAGGGATGACATGGTCAACAGACCACAATGCTTTGCCAGAGATAGTCTGCCTGTCGCCTCTGGGATTCCAGACACTGGCTTAGGCTCCTGCCGCCCCTACAATGCCTTTTTTAGGTAAGGTTCAAATGACAAATTCACCACCGTAACAGGTACAGGCAAGCAAAAACTGAGGGTAATGCTAGAAGTCTAAACCTCAAGATGCACTCACTCGAGGCACTCCTTAAAATGGAGAACATCGATATCTGTGCAGTGACTGAGACCTGGTTCAAGGCTCAAGAGAGCACCCCTGCATTATCAGGCTATAATTCACACCACACCTTTCGGCCATCTAACCTGGACCGAAACTCTAGAGGTGGAGGTGTGTCCATATTCATCAAGGATATCCACACCTCCAGGCTAGTTGCTCAGCATAATGCATCTCAGATTATCCAAGTGCAACTAACTCTGGGAAAAACTGCAATCCAAATTGTAGCTTGCTATTGATCCCCCACCATGCCCCAGGATTCCCACTCCTCTTTTCTGGATATACTGCTCTGAGTTACAGCACAATGGCAAGAAATTTACACAACCAACTGATATTGCCAACATCCTGGCAAATAGGTTCAGTGCTAACTTTACCCCCCTCTCACCCCCTAAAGGGCCCATATCTATATCAGAAGAATGCAGAGTCCCTGTAATCACAACTACGCAGGTAAAAACTGCACTCTCTAAAGCCAAGAACATAGCATCTATGGGACCGGACAATATCCCAGGCTACGTTTTACACGAACGTCAGAATGAACTGGCCCCCCCACCTAAGTACCATGTTCAACCATAGCCTCACTTCAGGCTTTGTGCCCACTGAGTGGTGCACAGCTACAGTTATCTCACTTCACAAGGGGGGGGCCACCATGAACCCCAGAAACTATTGCCCTATTAGCCTGACGAGCCTGATCTGCAAGGACATGGAACATATCATCATGGAACTTAAAAAGACATTGGTAACCTTCAAACTTTGGACCCCACCCAGTGTGGGTTTGTAAAAGGCAGCTCATGTCTCCTAAACCTGATAGATTTCTTTGAAGCAGTCAAAAAAGCTGATGAGGGTAAGGTGGTTCACACAGCCTATCTTGACCTTGCCAAGGCTTTCGACATCATCCCCCATTCTGGAATTATAGATAAACTCACTAAACTAGGTATAAAACCTTATGTCACAAGATGGGATGCCAACTGGCTCACTGACAGAACCCACACTGTGAAAGTTGCAGACTCCAGATCCGACTTCAAACCAGTGATAAATGGAGTACCACAGGGTTCGGTCCTGGGCCCTCTCCTGTTTGGTATCTGCTTCTCTGAAGTACAGGCCAACACAGAAGGTCTATGGCTAATGAAGTTTGCAGAGGACTGTAAACTAGGAATCATAATAGAATCCCCAAATGATGTGGACATCCTACAAAAGGGACTCTCTGAGATGGATGCCTGGTGTCAGAGCCATGGCCTCAAGCTCAATGCCAAAAAGTGCACTGTCATCCCCTTTGGTAAAAACTCTGTATCCATGAGTTACTACATAGCTGGCAGTCCACTTAACACCAAAAGTGTGATAAGAGACCTTGGGACCCAGGTGGACAGTAGTCTCTCCTTTGATAATCACATCACCACAGTGGTCAGGAAATCCTTCTACATGACATACCTCATCACAAAAGGTTACTCATCCAGGAAAAAAGAGGTAATTGTTCCCCTCTACTCGTCACTCATTAGACCCCATTATAGAGTACAACACCCCTTTTGGTATGTACCTCACAAGACATGTACAATAACTGGAAAGGCCACAGAAGTACCTCACAAAGAGGATTACCAGCCTCAAACAGATGCCCTATGCTGACCGTCTCAAAAAACTCCAGCTTTACTCAGTCGCATATCGCCTACTCTGATGTGATCTCTGCCTAACATACAAAGCTATATCAAACCCAGAGCTTTTGGACATGCTCCACCTAAAGAAATCCCAATCCCTCTGAGCTACATGCTCTAGGGACCTGCACATTGTCACCACAATAAACAGAACATGCTGGAGGGATAGATTCTCAGAGACTTCCCATACTTTGGAACAAGCTACCCATCTATATCAAATATCATTAGCACTCTACAAGAAAAATCTTGATAAGTGGAAAGGAAATAGGAAATTCCCCCCGGGGATCACTTCCATGGCTCTGCTCGACAGGGGCACAGGAAAACTATTTTCTTGGGTGGCGAAAGCCAGGGGACCTTTTTGGCTAGGCTTATTTAGGCCCTTGGGCCGATAGCATAGTACCTGCCTATGAACACTATGTTCTTTTCAGTACAGCATCCCCTTCACAGCCTCCATTTTATACTCATCACCCTAAGCTTAGCCCCCAACTTCGGGGCTCTCCCAGTACAGGTTTATGCACTGCTAGGGATAAATCAGATGAGGCCAGAGAGAAGTCATCATGTTAATGAGGATATACATTTACTTTTTTTTTTTCTTTTGTTATCACAAAGTGAAATACTAGTCCCATATTGTGACTGTGAACATCCCTTTTAAAGGTTGAAAGTGCCATGAGGCATGACCATAAGGAGAAATGACTTCCCTGGTCAATGAACAGAATTGTCCCACCCACAACCCAGCCTCTGCTTTCTGGTTTCCAACATCCCCCAGAATGCAAATACATTGACTTCCCTGCTCAAATACTGCCTTCTGTCCCACCCAGAAATGCAAGCAAGCCATTACTTCATCATTCCTTCCCCACCAGCTCCAACACATAGGTAAAGCCACTAAACTATCTCCAGTCACCACACTCACAGCTTTAACCCTCTCTACTATGGAGTTGGCACCCCTCAAGCAACAGTTGTGCTAGGCGCACACAAGTCTACTGAGTGCCAGGTTCACAGCTCTGCAATTTGTGAGAAGTATCTTCTAATGCCCACTTATCACTTGGGTCTACCAACCTATGAAGATCATCTACTTGAGGACTTCTGGTGTAGCACTTCTAAAGTAACATCAGCAGATTGATCCCCTTTTCAACCAGAGATGGGCATGTGAAAAAATCTCACCTTTGGTTATTTTAAACTCTTCTTTTAAAGAAATGAGTACTTGAGAGAAATTTCCAGAAGCTGAATGTCAGAAAGTAAAAAGAAAGATTAATTGAGACAGTTGTATCTCATCCGTTTGCTAGACTGTTGGCATGGAAAGCCACAAGGTGATGGCAGAGGCAAGAAAGGCAGAGAACGTGCTTGATGGAAAAGAAGCACATCATGTCATTAACAACCATCCATTCAGGTATTAAAGATCTTTAAGCATTAATTAAGAGATCATATAATGTGGCAGGAGAAAATTCTTGAGGAAGAAGACAGTACTTTAAATGAGCAATCCACATTTGCACAATCCCTGGTTGATGAAACTGCAGAGCTGAGGTACAGGGTTGATGTTGCAGAGGCTTACATTGATTATACTGAGGCAAAATTAATTGATATGGAAGAACCAGCTAGACAAAAGAATCTGAGAATCATGGGGGTACCTGACTTTACTGAAGAAAAGACATCTACCCAATATATTAAAGAACTAATGATTAACTGGACAGGATTACCAATTGAGTAGTAGTTAATCAAAACAGACACCAACTGCTTTGCCAGCCTGCAGCAAGTACAACTGGAAGGCCAAGGCTGCTGTACGCTAGCTCACTTCCAAATGTATGCACTACAAGAAAGTTTTTGGCAGAACTTTGGAAACAAGTAAAGATCTTGGCTGTAGGGGATGCCAGGGTTTTTGTGGAATATGACTTTTTTTTTTTTTAAAAGATGAGGAAAGGAAAAATGCCTTTTTCATTGTTACTCATCTGTTCAGACAAAGGGATCCTTAAGTGGAGATTTTTCTACCCAGCACAATTTAGATTTTTTTTCTCCCAGTGCACTGAGAACATTTGGAGACCTGGAAGAAGCCTTGGCAACACTACAGAAACCAGACAATCTATTCCATAGTAGAGTGGAGGAACAATGTGAGGGAATTGGTTAGGAAAGACAAAAGTATTACTAAAATTTGTCAAGTGTTGTAACTGGAAGGCTTAATCTCTTTCCCTTGTTTAAAAGAAGACATATTTTGAAAGAGTGGGCTGAGCTTAAACTGGAGGTGAGGTAGCAGCAGATGGAGATGGCTGATGCTCAGTAGATGAATGGGTATTGACCATTAAAGTCTATCCTTCTTTGGTACAAAGATGATGCATCATGCTTCAAACGAGGTAATGGTTTTTCCCGTTCCTTTTCATTACAAAGTGGGACAATTACTAGCCTGTACACATTCCACTAATGTGTTTAAGGTATTGCCTATTTTCTTAATGCAAAACTGGTCTGCTTGTGTTTTGTTAGGGCCTGATTTGAGGTAACTTTTACTGGTCATACTGATGGGTGACTGTCTCAGGCTTGGAGGAAGGATCTGGATTACGCATCACTGAAAAGGACCGGCGGTGTGGACTAATTGGATTCTGTGCAAATCTGAAGTGAAAATACATTGGTTGCTTTTAGAGCCGTTTATGAATATGTACTGTGGTAAGTTGATCACGCATTTGGAAATATGGCAACATTAGCGCAGATAGGTCGACTGTTAATATAGATGGTGTGTTGTTGTTTGTCTTTTGGCTTTTCCCGGTTAGGGGTCGCCACAGCGGAACTCCAGTCCGCTAATGATTGGCAGTAGATTTTTACAGTGCCGAGTTGCCAGCTCAATGCCCAACCTTCAACTAAAGCACACCCATTCACGCATGTCTTTCAGAACACCACTCGTTCGCGGGGAGGACATGCAGACTCCACACAGAAGGCACTCCCCACACTCTAGCCGAGAATCGAACTGGAGAACCTCTTGCTGTGAGGCAACAACGCTACCGCTGCACCATATTTTATTGAGAGAGCACATGTATAAAAGCAGGAAATACAGGCCATGACGTATCTGATGCACGAGTGCTTCCTATGCCTACTTAGGGTGTTTATCCGTTTATATTCAGTTAATGATGACACATGCAGGAATGTGACTAACACAGGCCCGTCTTTCAACAGGTGCAAGGAAACACTGTTGTGCTGCAGAGAGTGTTCTAACAACTTTTGTGAAAGGGAATGACTAACACTAAGTAAAACTGGAAACTGAGAACATGTCTGATGGGGTGATCCTTCTGGAACAAAGAAGTGTCTGACTGATCCTTTAGCTTTTGAAGGCACTGCAAATGGACTAATTTCTGACACTGACTGTTTTGTAAAATGAAGATTTTAAAATATTATTTGTGCATTAATTTACAACCACTTTCTTCTCTGCAAACTGACAGGTTTACTACTTTGTGATTAAATACGATTATATGGAAAAGAATGTTATGAATTAGTGTTCTATATTACTTAGTGGACAAACGAGATGCAGATAATAAATGTCAATTATACTCAAACTACTAAGATAGAAGTTGATAAGAGTAACACGAATTTTAAAATATCAATAATCTGAAGGGAAATGATTTACTGCTGGGGGGTAGGATGACTTGTCGATGCTTTTTGCAATAGTCACAGTTATGTCTAGTTTAGAGTAAAAAAGGAGTGGTAATGGAGAAAACACATCCCCGGTCTTAGAAGGGAGGGAAAGAGGGGTTTACATAGTTAATCAGGAGTTTAAATGCATCAAGAAAGTACACTTCCAACTTGGGATGAACTGCTGCAGCCAAGAACCCTAGTTATTAGCTTCTATGTGGGTTAAGACAATTTGGAGCAGCTTAATTTATATGAAGAAATATCAGTACATATGAATGAGGAAATATATTAAGATACCTACAGGGAAAACTTGTAACGGCCAGAACAAGACTGGGAGTAAAGAAAATGCACAATTATTTCAGTAACGAGTCAAGGTAGGGAATAGTCCTTGATGGTGGAAATGTGAACATTAATGAGCTAAAAAGCCCTGTGAAAAGGGGTGGAGCCCTACTGTATTCTAAAAGGGCAGAATCAATATCTTGGTTCTAGTGGAAACCCACCTAAATCCTTCACAGAGCCAAAGGTTAGAGAGAAGAGGAGAGGAGAAGATTTACAATAGAAGCTGCCACATGATGGACTCAAGATAAAAAGGATTATATTAATTAGTGGGGTGGGGATCTCAGAGATCATGAATTGGTTAAACAATGACAGGGGGTGTCTTTCAAGAGTTAACAGATGGCTACAGGGTAGAACGGTTACCGTGGTGGCAGTTTATATTTCCTCAGGGACAAAGATATCAGTAATTAGTGCTATACTAGTGAAAACAGTGAACCTTTCAAGAGGGGCGTGTGTTTAGTTTTAGGGGAATGTAATGTAATATAATGACTAGGAATACTGATGTGAATGGGGGGTTGTGTTAGACAAAAATAACTAAGGAGGTCAGATTCTTAGCAAATTTTATGGAGTTGGTGCATATGTGGTGGTACCATAGGAGGAGCAGAGAAAGAGAGATGTTTTTTACTTACTTTTCAATAAGTTTAGAGAATGATCAATGATAGACAGAACTTATTTGACAACTGAAAATATGTCAGCTGTGGGCCAAGTATGTCCAGAGCCAATAAAACTCTCAGATCATGCTCTTCTCTGGCTACAACAGAAGTTGGGTGCATTTCTAGTAATCAGATGAAACACTAGAGATTACCAAGTTATTTATTGGAAACCCCCAAGAAAAGTGTGGAGATGACTTTCATAGAATGTTTACATACAGAAGGGTAACAGAATAATGTTACCTGGGACAGACGTAAAATGAGGCTCAGAACAAAAGTGAAGCAGAACATCAGGCAAAAAGTTACGGAAGTTAAACTGATAGGGTGAAACTAAATGAATAATGGGAGTAGCTGCAGCATGGCCTACTGACCTAAGAAGGTAACCCATATAGTTAAACCCTTTTTGAGGGCAATGTCTCAGAGATGCATGTCTAGCCTGCACAGGGGATAAGAATGTTTCTTTCCTCCTTATTGGTTAATACCACAAAACCATGGTGCTGACTTTTAAAGGGCTTTCTGGATTTAGGCGTGGACCTGCTGCTGACCATCTCACCTGCTGAATCTCCTGGCAGAAGCACACTGCACAAATTCAACAACTGATCTTAACCTAGTAGCAAACCCTGTGACAAAACATATTGTTAAACATGCACCTGTACCGCTGAAATTACACTGGCTAGAATATTAGGAGCTGCATATAAACCAAGGAGGTTTCATCTCTTTTTCATGTACTCTACAGTTGGAAATGTTCCCGTATTTACAAAGAAGAAACCTGTAGTCACCTAGTGACAGATACAAAGGAAACTACGAGGTACACAAAATATATAAGAAAAAAATAAATCCACTACATACCATTTTGCCACCCAAAGTCATTAACAGTTATATGTCTGTTCCCACTGAAAAAGTACAGAAACCAAACATTCGCATTGGCTTTTAGCAACCCTCTAATCAAAATGACAGGCTCATTGCCACTAATCATCTTTTATCAACCATTTTTTCTCCCAGTGTATTTTTGTTTATATTGCAGTTTTGTCTAATCACTTGTTATATAACTGCTTGCCAAATTATTATATATTAAACATATTTATGTGTCAATACAGCCTTTTGTTTTATAGGTGATTTTTTGCCCTTTTACCTGCAGAATATCAAGCTTCCCCCAATGACCAAGGCTCATTTACTCCCTTACTTGGGAATTTCACCTGGGATCAGGGTGAGAGCTGTCCTGAGGAAGCCATCATTCAAGTGGCCATGAGGATGCTTTATATCCTCACTAGTATCCTAACAATGAAGCCATCTTGTAATGGCCTAACCTCACTATTCCAGGTGGATGGACATGCAATCCACATTACTGCAAAGTCCCATGATGCCCTTCCCATGCAAGGGCATGCTTCTGAACTCCTGCATTAAAAGCTATCACTAGGCAGTAGCTTGGTGAGATGACTCAACCACTTCTTCCAGATAGTCGGATCCAAACTCCCGAGCCCCAATACCCATAATGCCCCACCAGCCCAACATACCTCAGATCAAGGTTGCTGCCCACAAAAGGAAATGGGTATTACCATAAGAGAACGCAAGAAGTATAGAATAAGAAAAAGAGCTGGAGCTCAAAGAAGGGACAACAGTTTCCAAAGTGATACTCCTAGACCCTTCCAGGAGCAAAGGGAAGGGGGTTATAGTAGGGCAGGAAGTTGAGGAAGAAAGAAAATGGACAACACAGATGTAACATTATGATTGTTTATCTGATTATGTCATTTTCATTCATTCAACTGATGGGACAGAGTCCCCAAGTAGATGAACTTTGGGTGGTCTTCACAGAAGGATATTTCAGAGTGCTGCGAAGCCAAAGGCAGCTCTGATCCTAGAAACCAAATCCAATTTGTAATGAGCAATAAAGTTATGAACATTGGACCAAGCGGCAGCTGCACAAATGTCATCTATGGAAGCTCTTCAGCAAAAGGCTAATGATGCAGCCATAGACCTCATGCAATGAGTTCCGGGAGGCTTTGGCAAGAACAACCTTATTTTACTATACATAAAAGAGATACAATCTTTTAACCATCTAATCAGTGTAATTTTATAAACTGAATTGCCCAATCTGTTAAGTAAGAAGGATGTAAACAACTGGTCAGTCTTCTGGAAATCTTTGATTTGATGGGGATAAAACCAAAGTTGTCTATGTACATCCAAAAGATGGAGCAAGTAGTCTCCCTTGTTTGAAAAGTTTGGAAAGAAAACTGGGAGGTTAATGATCTGGGTTGATATTAGACTCAGAGGCTACCTTAGGCAAAGAAGATGGGCTTGGTCTGTAAGGAAACCCTGTCTTTGTGGAAAACCAGCTAAGGAGGCTTGGAAGATAGAGCCTGTTGTTCAGATACTTGTCTAGTGGTTGTAATAGTGACTAGAAAAATGGTTTTGCAAGAAAAAATGTAAGGTCTGACCTGGCTGAAGTTTCAAAGGGGCCTTCATCAGAGCTTGAAGCAAAATAGTTAAATCAAGGAAGAGTAGTATTCTTTAGTGGAAGCATAAGTAAAAAAGTTCCTTTCTGAAAGGTTTTACATAATTTAGAAGAAGCTAAGGAAAAATTATTTTCAACTAGATGGAAGTTTAAAATGACAGCCAACTGGACCTTAACCATAAAAAAGCCAGCTCTTGCAGTGAAGTTTGAAGCTAAAAAGTCAAGTACAGCTGGTATAGGGGCAGAAAAGTGGTCCAGATCCCACTTAAGGGCCCAGAACACAAATCTCTTTGATTTAGTTTTGTAAATATTTCTAGTAGAAACAAAATATGATGGACTGTGGAGGAAAGCCTGGACTGTCTAGCAATCAGTGGAACTGGAGAAACCATGAAGTCAGTTTGAGGCCTATTATGCCTAGATGAGTCTTACCTGTCGGGTGACAATGTAGGTCTGGATTGGGATCCAGTGTCCAGGGCAGATGTAGAAGATGAGGCCAGAAGAAGGGAGACCAAAGCTGATGAGGCCAATAAGGTGCAATGATGATAACTGTGCTCTTCAGTAGGTTTTCTGTAGAAATTTAGGGCTCAGAGGTAATGGGGGTAAGAAAACAGACTATCAGAGGGCCAGTTGTTGACTAGAACATCGCTTGATGACTCCCCCATTGGAGGGATCAGGGCACCTGCTGTACTTACTGTTGAGGGGAGAAGCGAAAAGGTCACAGCATGGTTGGCCCCATCGATGGAAAATTGTCTCCACAACTTTGACATTGAGAGACCACTTGTGAGGCATCAGAATGGACCTGCGTAGTTTGTCTGAATCATGCTGGCTTTCCCTTGTACATGTACTGCGATGAGAAAGCGGCCACAACACATCACCCACTGCCACACACACAGTGCTTCTCAACATAGTGGGCAAGATTTAGTTTCCCCTCGTTTGTTGATATAACAGACCAAAGACATATTGTCTGTCTGAACAGCAATTGTCCCAGAATTGAGATTGTCTTGAATGGCAAAGATAGAAGGATTGCTCTCATTTCTAGGATATTGATGTGCATCTGGGCATCTTCTGAGGATCACATACCTTGGACTGTACTTCCAAAATAGTGCTCCCCCACCCCAACTGGGAGGCACCAGTGGTGACCATGGCTGTGGGAAGGGGAAAAACAAAGAGATGGCCTAGGAAAACTTTGTAGGAGTGAAGCCACAAGAGAAAATATTTTTTTTACAAGATTGAGTGATCTTGAGAAAGGCTTCTGAAGAATAGATCACTGTACTGAATAAGTCCACTGCAGAATCCACATGTGAAACCTTGCTAAAGAAACGGCTTGTAAAATTAGACATGCTGGTAGAGATGTGTGCAAGATCAATTTCTTGACCTGGGATATGAGTGTCTGAATTTGTGTAGGTGGAAGAGGCTATCAGAAGCACCTATGAACTCCAGACTCTGCATGGGTGTGAGTTGAAACCTGCTGTAATTGACTATGATGCCTAGGTGAAGACACAACTGGAGCAAGAAAACCCTCAGCTATAGACGTAGCTGCCTGTATGGGATAGTTAGGATCCAGTAGTCTACGTACGGGAAAACTCAATCCCAATAGTCTCAGGTGAGTTGCTATCAATGCCATCATTTAGTGAACACACTGGAGGCTGTGGTGAGGACAAAGGGCACTGCTCTGAAGTGGTAATGCCTGGCTCCCAGCCAGAAACACAGATATCTCTTGGAGTGCCTGTTCACTTTGATGTGATAGTATGCATCCTGAAGATCTGTTGAGCACATCCAATTGTCCTTTCACAGTAGAGGCAAAATGGACTGAACTGTAACCATCTGTTACCCTGAATATTTCATATATTGGTTTAATCTACCGAGATACAAGATGGGCCTCAATTCCCCTGTCTTCTTTGGCACTAAGAAGAACCTCAAGTAAATTGTAATTCTGGATCCTGTCTGGTCCTGGGGGACCTCCTGGATGACTATTTTTTGAGCAGCTTTTCTATTTCTAATGCTGCCATCTCCCTCTGACTGGGTGGAACATCAGGGATTCTTTTCATTCTTGCAGGGGAAACTTGGGAACATTTTTATTTTTTATTTTATTTTCAGTTTGATGACCGGGGAGGTCCACTGGGCTCAAGGAGCTTGTTTTCAGTGGAGGCCCGGGGAGAAAAGCTCCACAAAACATAGTAGACATAGTAACAATTAGTAAAAATTATGTACTAAAACATAAGCACAGTAGAATATTAACATAGTATGGTATACAGTACATATTTACATGTAAATACAATTAGAGGTCGATAGTACAGAGTCACCATTATGCTGAGGTTTTAAATCTTATAACCTCTGGATATAATTTGCTGCACCCAGGAATCTTTTATGGTGGCTGCCCAGGCTTCTTAGTGTAGAGACAAATGCCTCCCCTAAATGCCTCCACAGGGCAACAGTAGGGGCAACTTTCTGAAGCGCTGGTAGGGAAAAGGAATCCCAGAAACCTTAGTTCTGCAGGCCAACACTGGTGCGGGGGCAGCTTTTTCTGTTACAGTTCCCCCCTCTGCCTCTGGCAGAATTATCACCTCGTGATTCTTGGAAAGAACCCTGGGATTTGAAGAACCATATCCTCCTACCTCCTCACTGATTCCAGGAAAAAGGTCTTTGAGGAGGAGAAAAACATATCCCTATGTCAGACAAGGTCTTTCCTTCTTGCTCACTTCTGGAGAGTGTTTCTTTTACTTTCGAGCCAAATAAAGAAGGTCCATCAAATGCAGTGCTGATGAATGAAATCTTGAAGGGCTCCACAAATAGGTGCATTCAAGTACGTCTCCTAATGGCTATACCTGGAACCGCTGCTTGTGAGGTGTGCCTTCCACAGTGTGGGAAATCAGCCTCATGGACCCAATAGTTATAGACTGGAGGGAGGCCAGTTCTGAACAGACTATTTTTGGTCCTCTGCAGACATGGACTCCAAAAGAGATTTGGAGAGCTCCTTACTCAAATCTGTTTGCAATCTTCTGAAACGTGCAAGGCAATTCAATGACCACAGAACAAAGGTCGCGGGAGCATAAACACATTTACCAAATCTGTCCAAGGCCCTATATTCCCTGGTAGGGGGATGGACAGAAGAGCTTTGTTCTGCAAGCTCTTTCTTAGTGGCCACTACCAACACCATGGCATCCCCTTTTTCCAGTGTGATCTGTCCTTCATAGGGTCTAAGAATTTGTTTGGATGCTTAGTGATGGGCTCCACAGTATCCAATTCCTCTCATGCCTGGCATGAAACAAAGTCTGTAAGTTCATCAGATGGTGGGAGGGAGGTCATCCAAGGTATAGCTGGGCCAGAAAAGAAAGCCTCCAGTAACACCAACTCCTCTTGGGAAAGGGTGTCAGAAGACAAGCTACCTTTTTGCTTTAGGAGTTCAAGAAGGTCTCCAAAGGAGATGTCTTCAGGTGGAGATCTGGGGTACCCTTCCTCTTCATCAAAATTGGTGTCCTCAGTGAGGAATTCCTGAAGGGAATCCAGGTATTTCCTTTTATACATTCTCTTCCATGGAATCTCATCAGTGGGATTATCTGGTGAGTTATCAGAAGTGATAGGGGAGTCCTGAGGGGCAGACTGGAGACTAGAACAGGTTGGCTGTCCCAGTAGAATAGATGATCGAGGCTCAGAGCAAAGACCCAAAGGTGGTAGAGTAATATGATCTAAGGAGACAGGGCTGCCCTTTCTCCAAGTAAAGAGAAAGCCCCATCCACAATCTTGAAGGCAGAGTGCCTTGGGGAGACCAAAGCCAGCGGTAGAGGAGCCAACATTTTCTGCAATACTGACCAATGAATCTCTGTAAGCCCTTCACCAGAGGATGGAGTCAAT
This sequence comes from Protopterus annectens, assembly GCF_019279795.1. Lineage (NCBI taxonomy): Eukaryota > Metazoa > Chordata > Ceratodontiformes > Protopteridae > Protopterus > Protopterus annectens. Next base: position 421,235,689 of record NC_056737.1, on the reverse strand, counting down.
CCCAAGTTGTCCAGGGTGGAAGCTCTGAGGGGCAGGGATGGCTCCAACAAATTTGGAGTCGATTCTGGTCCTCCTGATTTGGTGCCAATGCTTTGGCTCAGAGTGTCTTCCAGCTCTGAAAGGCTCAGAACTGCATGGCTCAGGGAAGTAACAGGAGGCGAAGCATGAGCTGTCTTCAGATCCAATGAGGACACCCCACAGGGATCTCAGCTACAAGGGCACCAAAACCACAGGTTGGATCGGAGAAGGAGAAACTAAAGGAGGACTATTCATGGGCAGGCTTATGGATCTGATGGAAGATGGAGTCAGAATTACCCCCATCTCCATCTGAGCTCTAAGGAATTTTTTTCATCATCCTATCCACTTCAGCCTGGAACAAACTCCTGGAAGACCTGAGTGAAGAGCTAGTAGATAGCAGCCTTGATTGCTTATGAGGAGAATCCTACAAAAATGGGGAAGCGAGTTGAGAAGGTGTCAGATTTGGTGAATGGAGAGGTGACCTGAACCAAGGTGATTTTGTTCTCAAAGCAGTAGGATCCAGTGTCATTGGATTTGACACTGACATTTCTGAAGGTGGCTCTGAGAATGGAACCAAAGGCACTGTAGGATCAGGAGATTTCTTTCTAGACTGTTTGTCTTTGGGAGATTTGCTGGGCTTCCTTTTGTTTAATTTTTTAAAGGGGATCTGAGCCCCATCTGTAACAGAGGAAGGAGGAAGAAGACCCTTAAAAACGAACGTGTTGCATTTATCCATGAGTGCCCTGGTGTTGAAACTGGCAAAAAATACACAATCTGCATCTAAATGGGCACACCCAAGCAAGAGATACATTCCTTGTGGGCATCTGAATTAGGTATTCTGGGCTCACAGGAGATGTACTTCTTGAAGATAGTTGATTTATCAGCCATCCTTGCATGCTAGCCCTAAAAGGGGAAAGCTCAAAAGGAAAATAACTACAATTATGAAAAATTATATGTATGTATGTATTTATATATATATATATATATATATATATATATATATATATATATATATATACACACACACACACACACACACACATAAACATTTTTGTAACAGGAAACGGGCAAGAAAAATTACCAACAATGGTATTTAAGGGTACCCTAAAATGGGTAGGAAGAGGACAAGGAAAGAAAGCTGAAGTACCAATAATGGTAGTGGAAGGAAATGCCAAGGTCTCTGTAAGAATCACAGAAGAAAGAGGACTTAACTAAAAGAAGAAATTTACTGGAATAAAGGGAGGAAGGTGACAGTAATTCAGATGATAGTCTACTGAAGAAAAACATTGGAAGGACTCGCTGTTTAACCCTGAAAAAGCACTAACAGCTCAACAGAGAGAAGATCTACAACTGTGGCTATATGGTGGCAAACAAGATCTGAGGTAATGTTAGGTTGGATGGGGCATTATGGATAAAGGGAGGGGCTCAAGAGTTTGGATCCAATGATCTGGAAGAAGTGTCTGAGTTGGATCCAAAACTTAGCAGCTGAGGAATGAATGAAAATGACAACATCAGATCAGCTGTTCAGCATTACTAAAGAGCTTTGTTCTGTCAAGGTAGTACCCAAGTTGCCTGTGGTCATCCAAGGTATGCAAAATCTTTTCTCACTTGTTTTTTGATCAGGAAAAAAATTGAGAGACTGATACCTCAATTCAAAATAAATTTAGAAATAAATAAGTATGAATGATGAACTAGTGGGTAACACAACTCTGTCCTTGTGAAAAATCAAATAGAATTGATCCACCAAGACAGCCTACTCAGAAACTCATCTTGCAGATGTCAGAGCAATGAATAACACAGTCTTCCAAATAACAAACTATAAATCAGTGTGAAAGTCATGTTTTAAAGGAGGCAAGGTCAATTTTTCAGTGACAAAGTTGAGATCCCAGGGAGGAGGAATTTGCTTTCAAGGGGATTTCAAGAGCAACACTTTTCTAAACTGTTTTACCACAAAAAGAGATGAAAGAGGGGAATCCATGGGCATTCAATCTAAGAAGGCTGCAAGATGCACTTGGATAGAAGCATATGACAAAACATCTCTAAGCAGCTTATACAAACATTTCAAAACCGTGACGTACCTTAGCTCAACTGGTTATGCAATATGGCAAAGTAACTGTTGTTGTTGTTGTGTGTGGATCTAAATCCCAGTGTAGCCTACTGAGGTCAAGACAGCTTCACAATCTAAAGACAAATACAAGGCCTTCTACAGCTATGGCTGAAACCTCAAAGGCAGCACACAACAATGTGCCGGACTGTTGATCAGTAGTGACTCCTTCAATAAGCAGAGCATCATAGCAAATTCTGCTCAAACTTTACCCTCCACCACCCATGCCTCCCTCCAAGAAATGTCTACTAGCATAACACCCCCCATATTAACAGGGAGCAGGTACTGGAAGAATGCAATAAGGCCAAAAACACAGCCACAATTGGCCCTGACAATATGCTGGCATGTCTCCTAAACAGCTGGAAACATGACCTACCAGAACCACTTGAGTCACTTTTCAAACAGCATCAGAAGAGGATTTGCACCATGAGAATGGAGGACTGCAATGGTTACCTCACTCCACAATGGTGGACCATGAACCAACCACAGAAAATACAGATATATTAGACTGACTAGATTCCAACCACAGAAAAAATGCACACCAAAACTTGCAAAACCACGGGTACAGATCCACCAATGTTTTATTCTCTAGCGCCTCTGTATAAAACTTTCAAGGAGTTGCAAAATCCAGCATACAAATAATGTTTTATATATACATAGTTCAACAAACCATTATTCAATTATAAAATCAGATAACTGATTAACTGACAATTAAATAAAACATCTCCAATTAACTTCCCCATTCAGCCCTGAGGGAGTCAAAGTATCATATTTTAAAACAAAGACAGATTCCTTATACAAAAGTTTCTCTTCAAGCAAAATCTCTTCCTCACATTGTAACTTAATCTGTTCTAAAATACTGCCTTGTAGTAGCATAAAATTACTGTTATCTTTGTCCTTAAAATGAGCAGCTATAATTTTGTCTTCTCTCTTATTCTTAATATCTCTAATGTGTTCCATAAATCTTGTTCTAAACGTCCTCTTGGTCTCTCCAATGTAAAACAAATCACATGGACACCTTAGAACATAAATTTGCTGTTGCATGAAAATAAACCTTTTGGTGTAAACCTTATTTTATTAATATACTTAAAAAACATATTATATGTTGACACACTGAAGAATTATTACACAAACAGTTCCCACAGACATAGGACAATTGCCTATGTTAATATTTGGTAAAACAGTTTCCATGTACCAGCATGTCCTTCAAATTTCTTCCCCTGTTATACAATATCAAGGGTTGTCCAATCAACGTTACATAAAACTTTACCGCCTAATAAAAAATTCCAATAATATTTTACTATATTACAAATTTCTTCAATTTTGATGTTATAAATAGAGACAAAATACATTTTTTCTTTCCCATTGTCCCTATTAGTAGCACCTGCTCGGTGGTTATATTTCCCTTTTACTGAACTATTTCTTATATCCATCCCTATAATTTTTTGTATAGCTTCATTATTGGTGTCAAAATAATATCCCCTATTCAGGAACATTTTGGCTGATTCTTCCATTTCCTTATATAGATCTTCTCTATCACTACAACTTTTTAAGTATACTAATAAAATTAGGTTTACACCAAAAGGTTTATTTAAATGCAACAGCAAAGGGGTTATTTATGTTCTAAGGTGACCATGTGATTTGTTTTACATTGGAGAGACCAAGAGGACATTTAGAACTAGATTTATGGAACACATTGGAGATATTAAAAATCAGATGGAAGACAAAATTATAGCTGCTCATTTTAAGGACAAACATAACAGTAATTTTTTGCTGCTACAAGGCAGTATTTTAGATTAAGTTACAAAGTGAGGATGAGATTTTGCTTGAAGAGAAACTTTTGTATAAAGAATCTTTCATTTTAAAATATAATACTTTGACTCCCTCATGGCTGAATGGGGAAGTTAATTGGAGATGTTCTATCTATTACCTCCCCAATAAGTGTCCTGCCCTCAAAAACCTAGTACAACATCACTCAGCCAAAAGGCCTCTTAGATCATCAAGCAAGGTACTACTAGAAGTCACCAACAGCTACAATAGCTTTGGAGACGCACTATATAGTAGTTCAGTTGGTAAAAAATGGAACTCTGTCCCCACTAGCATTCAAAACACACCATCCAAAGCCTTCTTTAAAGACCTCATTAGGCAACATCTCAAAGCAAAGTTGGCAGTACCATGATTGCTCCTCAGGCTAGTGAAAGTGGATAAGGTACGCATCCTAAACCTAGAGTACTTGACTAAGATTGAAAACTATTCTCACAAACACTGGCTAATCTACAATGTATGTACTGTACCTGTGTACTATGTATGTAGTCTACCTGTGTTCCAAATTTCAGCTGTACACCACAAATCTATTAAGTACGTTTATTTTTAAATATTTTTTTTTGTTTGTTCTCTCCACTGTAACTGTTGATGTGCTGCACACCACTGTAAAAACATGTCTTTTGTAATTTGTGTGTATACTGATCATGTCTAAATGTATCTGTAATTTTTCTATGTAGAGCTTTTCTCCCCGGGCCTCTGCTTAAAAAGGGCCTTTTCGGCTCAGACACCCCCCAGTTAACAAATGTAAAATAAATAAATAAAAATGATCAATTAATCAATTATCTGATTTTATAATTGAATAATGGTTTGTTGAAGTATGTATATATAAAGCATTATTTGTATGCTGGATTTTATAACTCCTTGAAGGTTTTATACTGAGGCGCTAGAGAATAAAATGTTGGTGGATCTGTACCAGTGGTTTTGCAATATTAGACTGACTAGTCTAATATGCAAAGCCATGGAATGAATCATCATGGAAATGAACAATAAAAACATAGATAACCTTCAGACACTGGACTCCACCCAGTTTGGCTTTGTCAAAGGAAGACCATGCATACTAAACCTGCTGGACTTCTTTGAGAAGGTCACCAAGACAATGGATGAGGGGAAATTGGTGTACATCACCTACCTGGACCTGGCTAAGGCATTTGATACGAAACCCCACTTAAGTATAGTTAACAAACTGGGCATAAATCCCTATATAACTTACTATCACTAGATAGCCAACTGGCTCACAGATAGGACCCAGGAAGGGAGAATTGGTGATACCACCCCCACTAAGAGACCAGTCACCCATCAGGGTACCTCAGAGCTCCATGCTGAGAGGGCTCCTATTTGGGCATCTACTTCTCGGATGTAAAGGGTAATGTCAAGGGTCTTTGGCTGTCCAAGTTCACACATGACTGCAAATTGGGAGCTATCTTAGATTCCCCCAAAAAACAAAAAGCTTACAGATGGGTCTAATACAGACAAATGACTAGTTCCAAAATCATGGACTAAAACTCAATGCCCAGAAATGCATTATAGTGCCTTCTGGGTAAACTGCCACCCAGTCTAATTACTCCATCTATAAGACTCTCCTATAAGTTGACCTAGTCGTCAGGGATCTGGGAACATATGTAGACAGTAATCTGGCCTTTGACCAACATGTGGCAAAGGTACTATGAAAATCATTCTACATTGCAGGGCATGGCATCCAGGTCCAAGGAAGTCATAGTGCCACTTTATCTGGCCCTTATCCGACCCACCACTGAGTATAATGTCCCCTTCAGCGTGTACCTGCCAAAACATATGCAACAGTCGGAATGTCCAGAAAGGTTCCTTACCAGGAGAATACAGGCACATTATATTATACAGATCACCTTAAAGCCCTATCTCAGTACTCTGGCTCCTAAAGGTTACTGACAGTTGATCTATGCATGGCATACAAGGCATTCTAGGATCCAACTCTAATGGACCATTTCGACATCTGCAAAATGAACAACATCAAAACCACTAGATCCACGGATTTTAATTTTGCTTGTGACATAAGATATTTTGATGAGACAGATATGTGTCTCAGAGGATCCCCATGCTCTGGATCAGGCTCACCATGCATGTGAAGCAGAGTCCATCCCTTACCCTACTTAAGTGTAATCTTGACCAATGGATTGGAAATCAGAAATTCACCCTGGGTCTGGCCCCCATGTCTCTGATAGAGACAGACAGTAATGCCCAAATTAACATACCCCTACAACATAACCTCTAGAAACTTCCTGACAAACATACCCCTCCAAATAAATGCCCATAATACACAGATATAATTGGGTTGGATTGTACAGCTAGGCTTAAAAAAGCCCTGGTGGTCACTAGTTTAGTATGCTACTATGAAGCTAAAAGCAGATAGGTTGAAACCGTTTTGAGACCTCTATCGTTGGCTAGGCACCACCTAGAGAACCTCTTCCACTTGTAAACTTAAGATTTACTAGTTGCATGTTTTCTTGCCTCCTTAAATACCTACTGTATGTCCTCATGGAATAAGTGTGCCTAAAAGGTATCAAAACAGAAACATCCAGGCTGTCAGTTACAATTGCTCTAAGATGGGGTGTACCATTCACCTCAGATGCTGTGTGAGCAAACTCCGTCTGTGAGGAAACTTGTGGCAATTTCCCTTGGCAACTTCCATTAAAAAGGAGAAACAACTTTGCCTCACCCAAGGGAGATAACCACAATAACCTTTGGTAATTCTTTCTGAATCTTTAGAAGTACCTTGAGAGTCACAGAAAATGGGGGAAATGCATACAGGAACATTTTCAAGCATGGGAACGATGGGGCATCTGTCTTCTCAGAATGGCTGCAAGGATGCCTTGAGCAGAATTTTTTCAGTTGTCTCTTTTGAAATGAAGCAAACAGATCTACTTGAGGTATTCCCTACACCTGGATCAAGTCGCAGAAGACCTATGCATGGACCTTCCACTTGTGTCTTCCCAAGAGCTTATGCGCAGTGTGCTTGCCACTGTTTTTTGCTCTGATGAAATTCATGAGGCCTAACAAGTTATAATATGCTGTAAAGTCAGCTCTGAGGCCATCATTGCCAACTGACAAACAAGGTGTGACATTGTACCCCCTTGCATGTTCAGGTATCACATCATGGTAGTGTTGTCTGTGACTATGAGTAGAGGACCCAGAGTCAGTAAGTGGTAAACAACTTTTAAGGCGTGTATCGCTGCCCATCATCTCTTTTATATTAATGTGTTTTGGCATGTACTGAGGGCACCTCAAGCCTTGCACTTGAATTCCCATGAACACTGCTCTCCACACAAAATCTGAAGAGTCCATCTGGTCAAATTGGACTGGGGTCTGCAGAGCGAAACATAGTCCTGGATTCAGAAACAGTTGATATCTCCATCATTGCAGGCCCTGTTTTACAAATCCAAATACTGGTACCTGGAAATCTAAGGGATGAAGGTGCTGGGTCCAACAATTCTTGTAGTACCCTTGTATCTTTTTCATGTGTAGTCTGGCTAGTGGCATCATGAGGATCACTGATGCCATGAGACCTAGAATTTTGAGGAATACTCTTACTGAGGCCACATCTAGAAGACAGAAATATACGAAAATGTCCTGAAAAGAAAGAACTTTGTCTTCTGGCAGAAAGGCCATCCTCCTCCTGTGTCTATACAACACACCAGGAAAGCAATTCCTTGAGAAGGTATGAAAAACTTTTGAAGATTTAATTTGAAGTCCAGGTGGTAAAGGAGGAATGTGACTTTGTCTAAGGACTCCAAGCACCTGGATAAAGAATCTGCACAAACTAGCAAATCATCTAAATAAGGAAAATGTGAATACCTAAGATTCTGCAATAGGCAATCAATGGGGCCAGACACTTTGTAAACACAAGATGCAAAAGACAGCCAAAAGGTTAATGCAAAAAACTGATAATGTAAGCCAGACAGTAACTCTGAAAAATTTCCTGAAGTAGAAATACAAGTGTCCATGATATCTAGAGTAATCATGAAACAGTGGTCTGGAAGCAACACTAGGACCAACTATAAGGTGAGCGTTTTAAATTTTGGAACTTTTAAAAAAGGCGTTTGGAAAGGACAAATCTAGGATGGGCCTCCAAGAGTGCTCCTTTTTTTATACCAATAAGATTCTGGAGTAAAATCTCTTGCCTTTGTGCATCGCAGATAATAGTTTTATGATCCTTGCTTCCACCATGTGATGGAACACTGGCTCTGTCTGGTATGGTGGGTGTTGGGAAATTCTCCTTAAAGGGGGAGGACTTTAAATCCACTGCCAAGTGTATCATCTCAGATTTATTCCCAGAACCCATTTGTCTGAGACTATTTGTGGCCTGGTTGCAGAGTTGAGAGACAGCCTGGGGGAAAGGGGAAAGGAAGGGCAAGACATGGGATAGGGGTGCTCTGTGGCTAGCCAGAGTCATTTCTTTGCAAGGGGCTGATCCTTTTTCTGAAAGGAAACCTTCTTGTTCATCTTTGAAGAATTATTCTCCTCCTATTTCTTTTTGGATTCTGACTTTTGTTTCACTAGGATTTTTGTTTGTGCTGCTCCTTATAAGAAGGCACCTCGTTTGGAGAGAACTTGGGTACATGAATGCCCCGTGGATTCATTTGTCTCTATTATCCCACTGGTTGAGAATCTGTGTAACAAAAGGCCCAAACACCAATTTAGAATTCAGAGGTGCATCAAAATGTTGACTTTTAAATAATCAGAGAAATTCTGATTACATAACCAAGTACACAGTCTTAAAACGAAGCAGAATTTCTCAGGACTGTATCTACACATTCAAGCATATTTCACCAGGCATGCTTTGAAACTTTTTTTTTTAAACCTTTATTGAATTATCACTTGTGACATAGGCAAATTTACATTCATGCAAAAAATACAAAAGTAATCAAACTGTATTAACAACTTAACATTAAACATTATACTTCACATATATTATCATATAACCTAAGCAACATTACATAAATTATTCAATTCCTGCACCTTTTTTAAAGGAGAAACATCTTTATTAAACCATCACTTACAACACAAGCAATCATACAGTTATATGAATGAAAACAAACCACATAGACACAATTCTAGTTGCAAGCATTTTACATAACAAACCATACTGACACCCTCCCAGTTTCCAGGCTTCAAAACTTGAGTCAAATTAGAAATCATTTTATTCATACAAGACTTTTGCTCAGCAGTAAGGATGCAGCAAAATCACCCAAACTGTAAGCACACTGTAAAATAAATTTCCACATATAGCCCTGATAATTTAACATTCTACAGGCTAGACTACTAGAAAGAGACATCATTCTGCCATGAAGATCTAACCATATTCCCACTTTATCAGGGGCACTGGATTAGATGAAGCCAAGGGCTTCTTATTTGAGCAAGCGGCTGGGAAGAGAAGACTGCAGCTGGGTCAGCAGTCAAATGAGAAAACAAACCTGGCATATCACAAAAGATGCTATATTTTCTGTGAGCCTTTTTAGGTACTGCTAGAATAGATACTGTTATCCTGCAGCAGGTTTATAAACATTTTCCAAGACTGGTAAAATAGGCATAAAGTCGGTCATCTTGGCCTCTATAAGATCATACATCCTGCCTAGCTATGGGGTACTTCCAACTGCACCCAAGCAAAAACATCACTAAATCTAGTAATCATCTAAGGAAAAGCGCACACTTGTTTGAACTTAATCTCAGGTTCACCTTGCTAAGAATCTGAGTGACTGGACACTGACAAATAGAAAATTACTATTGTCCTTCTTATTCTCTGAAGCAAAAGGACGGCCTCTGTCCAAAGTAGTACTACAGTCATGTATGGGAAACCACCACCAGAATTTGCTGTCTGCAGAACCCTCTTAGCCAAAGAAACCACATCAGCCTTATAAACGGCTATAATCTGATTATCAGTTGTATGACTGAGCTTCTGTTTCTTTTTCTTGTGAACTTCACTACTTGATAAAATATCTGGGGACAGAGTATTATGTCCAGCAAGGGGTCTTTTACCCCGGACTACTCCTGCATCTAAAGTGTTTGGTTCTCTCATACTGGCGCCAGGTACTAGAACAGCCTAAAATACAGGGAATATGAGGCAAAAGGTGGACTGAGCAGTGATCCCATGCTGAAACATATTTTTAATGTGTTTATTATTTTTATGTGCAACTGGATTGGGGTGGTACCACAATTTAGATGCATTAAGTCAGGGGTGAGAAAAAACAGGCAGAATAATAAACTGACAGTACTGGATAACATAGTAATAACTATGTCTCCAGGCAACTAAACTTTGCCAAACTTTGCTATTGTAACAAACAGTTTGAAATGGATTCAGCATTTTTACACTGAGAGAAGTTAAAAAATAATTTCCACTACACAAAGTCCAAACACCAAAGCAACCAATGTGCCAAACCAATGTTGAAAATTAGTTCCATATATTTTAATCACATTAAACTGCCATAAAAAATGTTTTATAGCAATTTAAACTATATTTTCTTGTCAGAGAGAGTACAATCTCCAAAGTTCATTCAAATAACGTCATCTGTGGCAAAATCACAATCTGATGTTTAAAACACACACAGCAGTCATACTTGTAGTAAATAATGTAAAAATACTGAAACTATCCAAGTTTTGCAACATTTTCCTAATAGCACACATACACACTGCACATCTGAGAGAAATACTGAAAGTTTCCTCAGAAACAGTTAAAATAAATATTTGTCAAATATAGAGGCCAAGTAAACATTGCTGCAAGCAGTAATTCCCACAGGAATTACTGCAACACTGAAATAAGTAAAATAGTAAAATAAATATTGTTAAATAAACATAAAAATAGAAAGATTAATAATTCTAATAATAAAATGAGAGAAAATGATCTCCTATTGAGGCTCACCTGAACAGTAAGAGTGCTTTCTTATTTGGATGGCAGAAAAAGACTAAACACTCATGTTCTGTATCAGCTAAATGCTTCCCTCTCAGGTTAAGCTCAGCTAATCAACTGTCACAGGAAGAGAGAGGAAAATGAGTCTAAACTTCTGAAAGCTGATCAGTACTGGTTTACCTTGGCAGATAACCCAAAATGCCACTAAGGCAGTGGGAAAAATTAACATTAAATGTGCTTACACATACTACATAAAGGAATGAACACATAATAAAATTATAAGAAATGCACCTCAAGCACAAAGAACATATTCTATAATAAAATAAAGTAGGAAAGAATGATTTTTGCAGGAATTAAAAGAGAACACAAGGAGATATGTGTTAATATTAGTAAGAAAAGGCAAAGGAATACAAGCACGGAAAAAAAAAAAGGGCAGACACAGTAAGGGGGAAAATGCCAAAATGCTAGAATGATGCTGGCTACAAATTATATGCCTCCAAAGTCCACAAAGCAGGAAATGTATGGGAGAAGTGCTAGCTCTCTATCAAGTAATTATAACAGTGACAGGGGACTGGAATACAATATGCAATGAAGATGATGTATCTGGGGACCAAAACAATATAGGATACATCAGGAACACTAGGCGAGCAAATGAATGTAACTAAGTAAATTATTTTTTTGAGTTGGGATACAGCATCTGAATTGACTCGGTACAGTAAGGCCTTATTAATTTTTGTGTCTGCCAAAAAGTAATTACTAGAAAATGGAAATCAAAATCTAAGCCAACTATACTTGAAGTAGTGAATATTTTAAGAGAGACAGAAGAAGTGGAAATGACATCTTTAGAAAAGGGTAGGAGTAAATTACATAGAAAAAATGGGAATCGTGGGAGGAATACATGCAGAAAAAAATGTTTTGGAGAAGGATTAAGAGATGGCAGGAACTGAAACATTTATGTAATGTTGCTTAGATTATACATCATAAATGCTGAAAAAAAACCCCACTGGAGCCACCACTGGTTATAACTGTTATTTAAAACACAGATAAGCGCTTTTGAACATTGTTAACATGGTTTGATTACCTTTATGTAAATGTTTGTTTGCCCATGTCACATGAAATAATTCAATAAAGGTGTTTAAAAAAGGACAATACAGGATTTCAATGAATGTTAGATACTTAGAGAAATATAAGCATATGCTAAGATTACTAGATGTCACAAATGCATTAGAGAACAGGAAATAATTTATAATTTTTCCAGGAAATGTTGAAACTAGGCAAGACTGGAGAGATGTTACATTTCAAATGAACATGTTCACTAGGTGCAGAAGAAAACCATATCCAGCAATTCTTTTAAATACATACTTATACAAATCATTGCCGCGGTGGTACAGCGGTAGCATTGTTGCCTTACAGCAAGAGGTTCTCTTGTTCGATTCACAGCTGGAGTGCCTTCTGTGTGGAGTCTGCATGCCCTCCCCGCGGTCGAGTGGCCTCCGAAAGACATGCGTGAATGTGTGTGCCTTCGCTGAAGGTTGGGCATCAGGCTGGCAACTCAGCACCATAAAAAATCTACTGCCAATCATTAGCGGACTGGAGTTCTGTTGTGGTGACCCCTAACCAGGAAAAGCCGAAAAGACAAACAAAAAACAAACATACCTATACAAATCATAATGTAGGGGCAAGAAACACTTTATTGATAGGTGCTGGCACTTCCCAATGTATCTCACGAAAAGGAAATATTTAGGGCATTAGACTCTGATGGATTTGTTGCAACAGTTAATCCTTAGCAACAAAGAATTAGTACAGAAATGGAAATGGAATAATTGCAAATTAAAGATCAGAACCATGGCCACATTGAAGGAATGTGAGATTTGGAATAAAAGTTTAGAGAATTATTTTGAGGGTATAACTAAAGTGAGTGAATTATAAAACCCAAAGGATTACGGTCTGGTCAGACCAGGAGGAAAAACAGCTTAAAGCAGTCCAACTGTCTATGCCAGAGTAAATAGACAATGTGAATGGATACAGAGCAAAGGCATGAAACATCTATTTTTTTAACAATGATAAAGCAACAAAACTGTTTGCTCAAAGGTCAAGGCAGGAAAAAAGTGATAGGTTGACTACAAAAATCAGAAACTCAGAAAATGAGAAACTTCAAAACACCTCCAGACGAAATAAGTAATGGGAAAGTACTATAATAACTTATACAGACAGAGACAAAAAAAAAGATGAAGGATTAAATGAGACTCAGAAAATTAAAATTAAACAGGCACAAAAGAGTCAAAATATAGAGAAAATGCCTGACATGAGTAGTATTCTAATAGAAGTTGTGGGAAGAGGAAAAACTGAAATAGTTAAGATCTGGAATTAATTATTTAACAGTATTTTTCTTGGTGGTGAAGTACCTCCTTTTTGGCTTACTGTGGTGAAGGTAGTCATACCTAAGGACAGGAAATTCCCATTGGACCATGGTTCTTATAAACCCATTTCAATTCTAAACCATGAATACAGAGTTTTCGGACTTCCAAGATGGCTGCACATTGAGTAACAGCTTGATAGTAGCACTCCCAGTGTGAAAACAGAAACTCAACAGAGAAGGCCAGTAGACATTTGTGATTATGGGTAAATTTCAGTAACTGACTAGTAAGTGGACTGCCTGGATGCCAGGAAAAAAGAAATACAGAGCAGCTCATAAAAAATCAGCTACAAAAAGTGAGGAAGAAACACTGACTGGGGAAAGTTTTGCAGTTGTTCAGCAAAAAGCAATGCAACCTCCAGACATGACTTCCAGTAACTTACATGAAGATACAAGACAACTGCACACAGGCCTGGTAAAAATAAACAAAACACTAATGGAGTATATCAACACAAACAACAAAAGGCTGGAGAAATGGAAGAAGCTTTAAACAGATATTCAGATGATGGGAAAGTTGCAAAAATCAGAGGTTGAAATGAAGAAAAAACTGATTGAATGCAAGACTGCACAGGAAGAGATGTTTCAAAAAATAATAGAATTAGAGGACAGAACATGTAGGGAAAAAAATGAGATTTAAAGTTATATCAGAGAAGCTGGAAGGAACAGACTGCACTAATTTTATGAAAGCACAAATAAGCAACTGGACTGGTATTCCACAGCAGTTGTTGTTAGTTGAAAGGTTAAATCATGTGTAGGCTCCAAACATGGCTATGAGAAAGCAACCTAGACCTTTAATAATAAGATGCAATCCTACCAGCAGAAGGAACTGATTCTGACAAAACTGTGGCAGAAGGACAAAATACTAAAAGTGGGACACAGCAGTGCATTTGTAGAGAATGTTTACTCATTGTACACCATGCAGAAGAGGAGTAAATTCATTTCACTGTTCAAGGAATGTTGAGATGCAGGTGTGAGATTCAAATACTTGCACCCAGCTGTCTTCAAGAGATTATTTCCTGGAGGGACAAAATCATTTTTTTTTGATGAAGTACATGCTAAGGAGGAAATATAAAAGGTTGTCCAACAAAAAGTGAGCTGCGAAACAGAAGGAATCTCTGCTTCTTGTTCTTCTGGTAATAAAAACCACAGAGAGACTGTACCTGTTGAACAATTTCCACTGTTTCAATGGAAAATGTTAGAGGGAAGGAAGTGACCACAAGAGTTGACTATAAGAATTGAGAGTACATTGGAAATGAAGCAGAGACAGAATTTGGGAGGTGAAGATGAACAGTAATAAAACCAGTAAATTAATTTTATTTTACATTTATTTATTTATTTTACATTTGTTCACTGGGAATGTCCGACTGGGCCAGAAGCCCATTTTCAGTGGAGGGTTGGGGAGAAAAGCTCTATAAACCAAAAATACAAAATAAAATACAAAAATATAAAAACTAAAAAAAATACAGGGAAGGTAGTTGAACCAAAAAAGTATATAAGAGACTAAATAATTAATGACAATATCAAAAAATTAAAAAAAATGGTACAAGATAAATAAATATCATACATAGGGTTGCAATGCCATACATCAAAAATAAAAAAAATAGTAAAGAATAATTTACAAATGCATAGAGTCATCCTTTCAGTTGCTATACAATTCATTTCCCATGTCATAAGCAGAACTTTAGGCAGAGTATTGAGAAACTGCAGTTCACTTTGATATAATACAAATAGTAAATGTAAAACAGGACAAAAGGGAGGTATAGATATTGAGATCCAAGTGGGAAACAAAAGCCTGGATGGATTTAGTAGTAGTAGGTTGACAGGAGATCACAGCAGTGCTAGGAGGCTAGGGAGAGAGGAGATGCATGGTCATCCAGGGATAGGGTCTATATTAGCATGTCGACAGGGCAGAAAAGTGAATGCCCTTACATCAACACATATTACACAAAATGACAATATCTCAAATGGCCAGAACAGCGATTTTTTCCCAGTGAAAAAAAATCTGTGTAAAAAAAAAAAAAACAGACAAAATAAAGTGGGGGCTTCACCTCCCACACCCCCCTCTACTTAAATATACCAACTCTGAAATCGCACTACAGTGAAGGAAATGGCAAATTCCCGACAATGGCCCAGCAATTTTTCCCCTGGGAAAAAAATCACTGTTCTGGCCATCTGAGAGTCGGGCATTTTGTTTAATATGTGTTGATGTAAAGGTGTTTGCTGTTCTGCCCTGTCGACATGCTAATATAAACCCCCAGGGGTAGTACAGGCGCACAGCCAGTTTTTGCTGAGGTAGTCATTGAGGAGTGATATAAATTTGTGAGGGTTAGTGGTGTTGAGAATTTGTATTGGGATAGGGTTCCAGATTTTGGACATTTTGTTTGACTATAGACATTCTCCAAAGTTATTACTGGCTTTTGAGACTTTTAGTAACAATTTCTCAGAGGATCTTAGAGTTCTGTTGTTGGCATATGGTTCTACTAAGTCTTCAAGTGCTGGGCAGATTTCAGATTGGTAAACAATGGAGTGGGCAATAGTTAGTTGGTTTATGTGTAGTAGGTTGGGTATTCAATCCAGTTTAGCTCTTGTAGAGCAGAGTAGTGGTAAATTCCGTTAGGATGACTAAGAGTAAATCTGGCTATTTTGTTATAGCAGGCCTCTATAGCTTGGTTAACTCTGATTTTTTAAGGTTAGTAAAAATGAGTGAGGCATATAGGAGGATGGAGAGGAGATGTGTTCTGGCTATGGTGTTTCTGGTGGTATTGGTGAAAAATGGTTTAGCTGTGTAAAAAGATAAGAGTTTGATGTGCAGCTTTTTAATGGCTAAAGCTAAATGTTTATCAAATTTTAGGAAGTTATCAGTTGTGATCCCAAGAAGTTTTGTATGTTCAAGAGGTTCTGTTTTTTTGGAGGAGTATATAATAAAGGGGGGTGATTTCCTTGAAGTTTGATCTTCATAAAGACTACTGGTTTTGTTTTGTTTGGGTTTAGTATTAGCTGGTAGTCTAAGACATATTTTTCAATGTCTAGGAAGGATTTCTGTGTGGTTTCAATGAGTTCTGAAAGGGATAGGAATGAGCATATGAGGGAGGAATTGCAGTATATTGTATGATGGAAGCTTTGTTAGTGGCAGTACATAGTTTGTTGGTAGATATAGAGAAGAGTAGTGGTCCGAGGATTTACCCTCGAGGGACACATACTGTGATTGGTAGTAGGGGGGGAGTGAGTGAGTTTTGCCATTTAACTGCTTGCTGGTGGTTGGTTATGTAGCTGTGGAACCAGCTACTGAAAACTTTTGACATATTGAGGAAAATGGATGAAATGATTTGACCATTATTTCTGAGTTGGTTGATGGTACTGGTAAAGTTAATTACAGCTGTTGTGGTGCTATGCTTGGGTCAAAACCTGTGTTGCGAGTTAGAGAGGAGGTCGTTGCTTACTTAGTAGGTAGTCTAGGAGTTGCATTTTCCAAGGATTTTCTCTGATGGGGGAAGAATAGCCATGGATCTGTAATTAGGTAAGTCAATGAGTGGCCGGTCTTTGTGTAAAGGGATCATATGTGAGATTTTTCAGAGCTTGGGCAGGTGTTGTTCTGAGATGGATCAATTAATTAGAATGGAGATGGTAACTGCTGCTAACCTGAGAAATTCATTGGGGAGTAGGTCAGCAGCAAGGGATGTGGGTTTTAGTTTGTTTAGAAGTTGTTTGATGAACTATGTTTGAATTGTTTTGATAGCAAATGAGTTAAGGCTTGGAAATGATCTTGTAGGAACTATTAGGGGGTGTACTGTTTTCATTTTTTACTAGAGATAGTATATAATTTATGAAGTGTGAATTAAATTAGGAGGCTATACAAATGAGATGAATTTAAGGTGGTAGGAGATGGAGTGGTACTTTGCCCAGGATTAAGGAGTTGTTTTATGGTTCCCCAAAATTAAATGTGGGATTACAATGCAGTAATTATATTTGTGAAATAATGACAGAACAAGAAAATCTGGAAATATTGGACTTTTTCAGAATCTGTTGGACTTGTGTGGCCTGTAAAGCATATGACCTACTTCGTGTCATTAATGTTCAGAAAAATGCTTTGGGCAGGGAAGAGAGGGGGAGAAAGTTAACTGTAAGTAAAGAATTTTTTTTCTTAGTCATACTATTTTTGTAGTGTATGGCTTTCTTTGCATGCTATAAAGCAATGCTTTCTCGGTTATTTTTAAGTGTAATGAGGACTGTAAATAGGTGCTGGTGTTCTGTTTTTCCCCTTTCTTTCTCCCTTCACTCTTTCTTTTTGTTGTTCAGTTTAAGAATGATAGGCACTGCAATGTAAAAGAAAAAAATGCCTGGTTAAAAGGGCATAACAAAAGAAAAATTAATGTGCTTTTTCTCATTCTTGCATGAGGGCATAACTAGATTGAGGGACCTTAAATTGATTTAGTAACAAGTTTTAGGAGAAAGCAAGTACGTTAAAGAGACTATTGACTGTTGTGGGGATTTTAACAGCAGGTGGATGTATGCTTAGTAGCAATTCTGTATCTGGCTCACATGTCTCCATGGAAACAGTCTGATGGAGAAAGAGTGACTGCCTGGTTCTAATGTCTCCATGGAGATAATCTGATAATGGGAAATTGGCTGTCTAGTTCTCATGTCTCCATGAAGACAACCTGTTAAAGAGGAGTTGGTTGTGGTCTGGTGGACAGTGATTGGCTGAGAGAAGAACAAAAAAGAAAATGAAGAGGAGATAATGTTCTCTGAAAGTATTCAGAGGTTTTCTCAGCTGGGAAAGCTATAAACATAAGACAAAATCAGTAGGCACTTGGTGGAAGCATGGGTTGCACCATGCATCTTAGCATGGATAACCTTTCTTTTACTTTAACTCAGGTCTGTGAGTGCGGCTGTCAGTTTGGGACATTTATTCCCATTAGAGGGGTAAAATTTCAAAATTTGAAGATGTATATAGTTGTATATAGTTTTCTGTGTTAGTATTAATTTAATAGGTTTTAGAGGTTTTTTTTTTGAGGGCTTTCAATAAAACAAAAAGATTTGTAAGATGTGACATAGGCTCAAATGGATATGACAAGAAGCATCTATACAAAAGTTCAACCTGCCAATCAACGTATGCATGTAACACAAAAGCTGGAGCTAAACATTTAACAAAAATGGTTTTAAAAATAAACGGTGGGAATAACAACTTTTTAATACAATGATGCTTTCTGTAATGTCTTTAAATGTCAATGGCCTCTCAGAAAAATACAAAGAAAGAATAGTGAGCTATATAAAAAAATGTAGAGTGCAAATACCTATGTTACAGAAGACCCACTTGGAAACAACTGAAAATGTGAATTTGATAAAGAATTGTTTTCAGGATAGCATTCAGCAGAATATCTGAGACAAAGGAAAAGAGGAGTACTTATATTAATTACAAGAGGTACTTTGATAGTGATAGAAGAGAATAAAAAAAGATAATGGCAAATTTTTAGTGCTAAGGGGCTACTAGCAAGGGAGGAGGATAACACTGGCATGTATTTATATTCCACCTAAAATTACTAAAATGGAGATTAAGAAAATTCTGAGAGAAATAATCAGTTTTCAGCAAGGAATATTACTTATAGGTAGGGACTAGAATTTGATTTGCAGCAGTGAAAATTTTGTCTGGGGGGCCCAGAAGAAAAGTATAACAAAAGAGGGTAGATTTTGAAGTAATTTATGAAAATATCTGGCAAGGAAGATGTGGATTCAATAAAAGGAATTTGGAGTGAATTTACATATTACTCCCCAAGATACAAAAACTGGGGTAGGCAGAATTTATATTTTACAAGAATATGAGTATTTAACTGAAGGTCTTGATACACACCCAGTAACTATTTCAGATCAAGTGCCAATAATAACTAAAATAAAAACACGGGGTAATGAAAGAAAAATGACACACTAGCACTTTCCCACCTATGTGTGAAAAGAGAGGAACTTAAGGAATGGGTAGCAGAGATAATTTAGGAGCTATTTGAGAGTATAGAAATTACTTCTGAAAATACAGCTAGGGAGTGGGATACAATTAAGGTGGAGTTTACAAACAGGGTGGAAATAATAGAAAGGGAGCTACGGTTAAGAAGTAACAAAAATTACTGTTAAAGTACAGCAGAATAGGGGGGGAATCTCAGAAAACAAGAAGAGGATAAACTTCAGAATGCTAAGCAGAAAAATAGAAGTTATGTCCTTACCATAACGTTCCATGTGGAGTGTTCATCTCGCCTTTTGTTCTTACACATGGGTTCGGAGCCGATCCTCGGCTCCGTGACGGCCGCTTGCAAGCTCTGCATCGAGAAGAAGCTCGAGACAATCTAATACCCACAATCCCCCTCTGCCTTTACCTCAGATCTAGTTTGCAAGCAAACCAGAAGTCAGAGAGAGCACACTCATGCTTACATCACATATGCACAGAACTAAGAGTCTATATATATATATATATATATATATATATATATATATATATATATATACACATATACAGATATATATACATGTCA
This sequence comes from Protopterus annectens, assembly GCF_019279795.1. NCBI lineage: Eukaryota > Metazoa > Chordata > Ceratodontiformes > Protopteridae > Protopterus > Protopterus annectens. The sequence continues at coordinate 421,215,932 of NC_056737.1, read as the reverse complement.
ACTATATACACAACAACTGCAATGCAGAAACAGAATGCCCCAGGCCAGGCACCAAAACTGAACGCGTTCTTCCTAAGGCGGGAGGGTGGGAATGTAAGAACAAAGGCGAGATGAACACTCCACATGGAGCGTTATGGTAAGGACATAACTTCTATATGTGATAGTGTTCAATCTCGCTTGTTCTTACACATGGGTAGCGCCCTAGCTCCTTGTTCCTGAGGAACTCACGGAAGGGCGTTCTTGAGCACAGTGGAACCAAAGGTTGCTCTGTCCCTAGAAACCTTGTCTACCTTATAATGAGAAATGAATGTATGTGGCTTAGACCAAGTAGCAGCCGCTGAAATAGCGTCTAGTGGTAGGCGAGCTGCATGAGCCAGGGATGTAGACACTGACCTTGTTGAATGTCCTTTGGGTTTGTGCAAAAGAGTTTGATTTGAAGAATCATAGACATAGATGATACAATCCGTTAACCACTTAGAAAGAGTTCTTTTGGTAACCGCTACTCCTTTCCTGTTATCAGCAAAGGCTACAAAAAGTTGATCAGTTTTTCTGTGATCTTTTGTTCTATCCAAGTAAAACCTTAGCTGTCTGTGAACATCTAATTTGTGCAACATATACTCCATTTTATTGGAGTGATTCTTGAAGAAAGTGGGTAATTCAATGGACTGATTAATATTATTAATAGAACAAACTTTAGGAAGGAAGGATGAATTAGTGCGAAGAGAAACTCTGTCAGAGTGAAAGAGCAAATAAGGTTGCTTAATGGAGAGAGCTTGAAGTTCAGATACTCGCCTAGCGGATGTAATGGCTACCAAAAAGAGAGTCTTCCATGACAAAAATTTCAATGGGCAAGAGGAAGCTGGTTCAAAGGGGGGCAACATTAACTTAGATAACAATAAGTTTAGACTCCAAGGTGACGTAGGAGATCTAATTGGTGGTCTAATATGAAAAGCCCCTTTTAAAAAGGCTTTACAAAGTCTGTGGGCCATAACAGGAGCCCCACATTCTTCCACATGGAAATTAGAAATGGCAGCCAATTGAACTCTTAATGTGGCAGGAGAAGCACCCTGATGGAACAAGTCTGTTAAAAACTCTAATATTTTATTCAAAGGAGCTATAACAGGATCCACCTGCTGTGTATCCGCCCAGAATACAAATCGCTTCCATTTACTAGTATATGTTTTAGTAGTGGAAGCTTTATGAGAAGCCACTAATATATTCTGAACTGCAGGCAAAAGAAGATCAGACCTGGCTAAGTTGGGAATTGGAGCAGCCAAGCTGCTAGATGGAGGGACAAGAGCGCGGGGTGAGGAGCCCCTGACGAGTGAGTCAATAGATCTGGCTCTGGGTCCAGGATCCAGGATCCCCGAATGCAGTGTGTCCTCAGGAAGGGGAACCAAATTTGACGAGGCCAGAATGGGGCAATGAGGATTATTGTCCTGTGTAGGTTTCTGGCTTTCTGGAGAAACTTTGATATCAGGGGGAAGGGAGGAAATGCATACAGGAGTCCCGGGGGCCAATCGTGAATCAGTGCGTCCCTGGGGAATTCCCCTGGAGGGGGTAATAGGGCAAAGTAGCTCCTGCATTTGGCGTTCATTGGAGACGCAAACAGATCGCATGACGGCTGGCCCCACGTGCGAAAAATCTTTTTCGCAACTGACTGTTTTAGGGACCACTCGTGCGGTAACAGAATTGCTCTGCTCAGCCTGTCGGCTATGACGTTGGATGACCCCGGGATGTGCGTTGCTATCAGAAAGCGACCTGTGGACTCCGCCCATTGCCAAATTCTCATGGCCTCTCTGCATAGCTGATAGGACTTGGTTCCCCCTTGCTTGTTTATGTACCAGACTACCGACATGTTGTCCGTCTGAACTGCAATAGTTCCCAGAGGAAGAAGGGGAGCAAAGTGTTGCAACGCTAGAAACACTGCCCTCAACTCTAGAACATTGATGTGCAGATTGTACTCTAAATTGGTCCATTCGCCTTGGACTGTCTGTCCCTGAAAGATGCCCCCCCACCCTATCAGGGAAGCGTCCGTGGTCACCGTAACTGTAGGCGTGGGTAGCACAAATGGTCTCCCCTTGGAAAGGTTGCACGTTTGGAGCCACCAGCTTAGGTGTGTTTTGCATGTGTTCGTTATGAGAATCTCATGTGTTAGAGGTAGTTGTTGGAACGACCATTGTGCAAACAGTAGCCATTGTAGGACTCTCATGTGCAGTCTTCCCAAGGGTATTGCAATAAGAGAAGCTGACATGAGTCCCAAAACCTTCAGTACCAGTTTTGCTGGGGATTTCCTGGACAAGAGAAGAAGACGTATGTGAGTCTGAAGTGAAAGTATCCTTTCTGGAGGAAGTCTTAGAATTAACTGATGTGTATTTAATTCCGCTCCTATGAATAAGATACTTTGTGATGGCTGTAGTAAGGATTTTCCGAAGTTTACGGATATTCCTAGGTGAATACACAGTTGAAGAGTATAGTCTCTGGCCTGTACTAGTTGACGCTGGGTGGTGGCAGATAGGAGCCAGTCATCCAGATACGGAAACACCTGGAATCCTTGGCGTCTCAAGTGAGACGCTACCACTGCCATGCATTTGGTGAAGACCCTGGGGGCTGAGGTCAGACCAAAGGGCAGGGCTCGAAATTGAAAGTGACTGGCATCCAGCCGGAAGCGCAAATGATCTCTGGATGCCCTGGCCATTTTGATGTGGTAGTATGCATCCTTCAGATCTATTGAGCACATCCAGTCGTCCTTCTGTAAGAATGGAAGGATCGATTGAAGCGTGACCATTCGGAACTTTTCTTTCTTGACGAAGGTATTGAGGTCGCTTAGGTCCAGAATGGGCCTCCAGTCCCCTGTTTTCTTTGGAACTAAAAAGAACCTTGAGTAAGTCCCGAATCCTTTCTGGTCCGCTGGGACTGGTTGGATGACTCTTTTTTCTAGCAGCTTTGAAATTTCTATAGCTGTTGGCTCTCGCAGATGGGGCGGTACATCTGGGAGTCTTTTCTTTGGAATGGGATGGGATAGAAAAGGTATATTGTAACCTCTGGTAACCACGCTTTTTACCCACTTGTCTGTAGTTATGTTTTGCCAGGCCTGAGGGTATAAAGCTAGCGACCCGACTGCCTCCAGAGCAGGACAGTCGGGCCTCCTCTCAGGAGTGCTGGAAAGGTTTACCAGGAGTGTATCCCTGTCACCTTGATTCTGCGGACCCCTCTGCCGCCAGGGCGGCGTCTTCCACCTCTGCCCCTCCTCTGCCTCTAGAAGGGCATCACCCTGTGTGCCTGGGAAAGATCCTTGGGGTTTTCGAAACCACATTTTTCCACCACGTTACCCTTTGGGGGTACGGTCTGGTTGGGGTGGAAAAACGGACTCCGACAGCAGACAGAGTCTTTCCCTCCTGCTCACACTGGGTAAGGGTCTCCTTTACTTTGGGGCCAAAGAGAGTGGCACCGTCAAATGGGGCGTTAGTAAAGGAAGACTTGAAGGCTTCCGCAAATGAACATAAGCGCATCCAGGATTGTCTGCGAAGAGCAATCGCTGAAGCTGCTGCCCTACTCGAACCTTCGGCTGCGTAAGAGATCAGCCTCATGGACGAGTTCACAATGGATGTAAGGGTATTGAGTTGCGCTGTCACTTTCTCTGAGACAGCAGCATCTGTAGTACCCTGGAGGGTATCTCCCAACTCTTTGACTAGATCCCTCTGTAGCCATGTAAAGTGGGTCAAATAGTTCAGGGATCGCATGGAAAAAGCCGCTGAACTAAAAATGCGCTTCCCATACCTGTCCATAGTCCTAGAATCTTTATTAGGGGGATGGACAGATGAGGAAGATTCCGACATCTCCTTTTTCGTGGCCGCTGCCACCACCATAGCGTCCACTGGAACTCCTTTTGTTAAGTAAGTCTTGTCCTGGGGTGCAGTGATATACTTATTGGGTTTCCTTGGGACTGGTTCCACTGTGTCAGGAGCCTCCCACGCCCTTCGAGCAATAAGTTCCATTAATTCATCGAAGGGTGGAGTGACCCAGGAGGAAGAAGGGCGAGCACCGAATGCCTTCAGCAAGACTGACTCATCCTCAGAAGGGGGGAGGGACTGCCAGTCACCTCTCTGTTTCAGGATCTCCAATATGTCAGAAAAAGAGACATCTTCTGAAGGTGACTTAGGGGACCCTTCTGACTCATCTAAGTCAGTATCGGATGTCAAGGATTCTTGCGGAGAATCCAAGTGTCTCCTCTTACACAATCTTTTCCTAGGGACTTCTTCGTGGGGAGCATCCGAAGAAGCCTCAGAGGAAGAGGGGGCACCCTCCAGGGGTGGCTGAGACACCGGTGCTCGACGCTTGGATGTGGCCATGGGTGCGGGTGCAGAGGAGGATAACGGTCCTTTATGGGGAGGAGAGGTTGCTTCTACTGATGTGGTTGTCTGGGTAGACAACACCTTCCTCATCAGATCGAAAGCACCCGGGGCCCGAGTCGAAGAATCTCCTGGTTCCGAAGAAATGGGAAGAATCCCCGAAACAGGCACCGAAGGCATCGATCCCGAGGACGGAGCCGAATCGATCTGCGCCGAGGCCCCGAGGGGAAGAGTCGGAACCGAAACATCGGTTCGACTCTCGGCCCCGGAACCAAGGACAGATCGTCGGCTCCGAGACTCCGGTACCGGGTCCGACGGAGTCGAGGTGAGAGGAACAGACCGAGAAAAGGACGGTTCTGGACCCGAGGGCTCCACAATCAGAAGATCAACCTCTTCCGGCTCCAAGGACTCGACAGGTCTCGGAGGAGGAATGGATGGAGACAATGGGAGGCCTTCAAGTTTCGACACCAACTGGGTGGAAACTGAAATAAGTTTGGATAGGGCCGAATGCTCCAATAACTTCTGCACCACACGATCCACATCGACATCTGAGAGCTTAGAAGAAGAACGGGTCGAAGGAACCGAAGACGGGGCCGACCTCAATAAAGTTGAGGGAGGGAGCTCCATCACCGGTTCCAAGACTCGAGGCTCAGGAACCGACACCAGTTGAACACTCGGCCCCGAAGTCTGTGGAACCGGTGATCTAACTTTACTCGAAGAGCTCAGAGCCGATGACTTGGGCTCCGACGTCTTCGATTCCTTCGAGGATTTGGATGCCTGGTCTGAAGCATCCAGAGCCTCCTGAAAGGAAGGTTTTAATAACCCTCTGTCCATGAGTTTCCTGCGCCTATCTGTCATGACCCTCACACTAAAAGAGTGACAAATTGAACAGTCCTCTTGTAAGTGGAGAGGGCCAAGGCAGTAGACACAGGAACTATGGTTGTCAGTAACTGACATTTTTTGGCCACACTGGCAACGTTTAAAGCCTGATTTAATTTTGTCAGACATTTTCCAGGAAAGAGAAAAGTCAAGTCCAGTATAAGAGTCAAGTCCAATAGAAAAAAGTCAAATCCGATGTATATGTCAGTCCGGTTGTCAAATTTAAGTAGGGGTGGTAGGCCCCGAAAAACTCTAACCAGTTAAATAACTTAACGGTACCGAGAAATTCTACCTACACACACACATACACTAAGTATATCAAAAGGTACTTTTTGAACAAACTTTTCCTAAAATATAACAAAAATAAAGTTATATCTTATCTCAAGATGCTCGAGCTAGCTCCCAGTGATGCGAACGCAGCAGCGGCAAACTAGATCTGAGGTAAAGGCAGAGGGGGATTGTGGGTATTAGATTGTCTCGAGCTTCTTCTCGATGCAGAGCTTGCAAGCGGCCGACACGGAGCCGAGGATCGGCTCCGAACCCATGTGTAAGAACAAACGGCGAGATTGAACACTATCACATTAAGGGATTACCTCAATAATATACACAAGTTTAGAAAGGTTGCTGTTAAGCAACTGTTTTTGATAACAACACTACAGTACAAGAAAGTTTAGCATACTGGCTCAAGCAACAGAAAGTAGAAAGGGCTGTCGCCAAGCTTAGGGAACCTATAACAAGGAAGGTAAGAAGATATCCTGTAGAGGTACTAGAAATATTTCAGAAATTCTATGAAAGTCTGTATAAAGCAGAGAAATATGAAAGTCAATAAAAGATACAGATGGAAATGTTTATGGAAGAATTAAATTTGCCAAGGTTAGAGATAAATGAGGCTCAATTACTAACAGCTAGGATAGGAGGAGAAGAGACAAAAATTGTGATGTATAACCAATCTACAGGAAACTCCACAGGAATAGAAGGTATTCCTATGAAGTTTGGAAGCTCAGAGGGAAAAAAACTGACATAGAACTGGAAGGTTTTGTTTAACGGTATTTTAAGAGGAGCAGAAGTACCAACATCCTAGAAGAAAGCAGTGGTTGTTGTAATACCTATAGATGGTAAAAATCCATCATATTCAGCTTCATGCAGGCCCATTTCAATACTAAACCATGATTATAAAGTGTTCATGTCTATAATGGCTAATAGAATGGCAAAGTAATGCCAAAATTGATAGATATGGATCAATTTGGTTTTGTGAGCAGAGACAAACATTTGACAACATTAACAGAACATTACTCTGTTAAAGGCAAGTTTGCCAAGGCGCTAGAGAATTTATCTGCTTTTGTACCATATGTGGATATATATCACGCATTTTATGCTACTTAAGTGCATTTTAGAATAAATCCTTGTTTTCCACTGAATTAGATTCACTATTTGTGGTGAAGTACTGTTAACAGAACAATGATGATCTGAAGGGAAGCAGAATGTAGGAAAATACCATTGTTGTTGATGGGTCTTGATGCAAAGAAAGCATTTGACACAGTAAGCTGGGACTTTATGATCAGGGCAATGGAAGCATTTGCATTTCCTGAAAAATTATAAGGTTGATTAGGAAGACACTGCCCTGAAAACCACAGTGAAAAACTTCTCTAAAGCAAATTTCACATTCCTCAAAACCGAGGTGGAATCCTTCAAAGCTCCTGGGCCTGTGGAAAATATGGCCCGGACCGCAGAATCCTTTATAAACGCATTCTATGAACACCTTAAGGAATGCATGGATCATGCAATCCCAAATAAAACCAAGACTCAATCCTCCAAAGGCAGATGTCCTGTCTGGTGGACCCCAGCCATAAACAAACTATACAATAGAAGGAGGAAGCTACTACATGATACAGAAAAATCCCAAAAAGGGAAGGCATCTCTGATCAGTATTAGCAAAAAACTACGGGCACTCATAAAATCGTCTAAGGCCAGCTTCGAGAAAAAAACTGCACAGGACACTAAGGATAATCACAAGGCTTTCTTTAGTTATGTTAGGAACCTGGGTGGGAATTCCCAGATATGCTCAGAATTAGTCCAAAATGACAAAAAATACACTGAACCCACAGACATTGCCAACATCCTAGCTGACAAGTTCAGCGCAAACTCCCCCCCCCTCCCCACCAAAAGGGCAAATATCTATCCCAACAGAGTGCTGCCCACCTGACATCTCAGATGCTCAGGTAAGAGCTGCCCTCTCCAAAGCAAAAAACACAGCATCAATGGGCCCAGGCGGTGTCCCGGGCTGCATCCTACATGAACTCCAAGAAGAGCTAAACCCAAACATAAAACTACTGTTCAATCTCAGCCTTACTACAGGATATGTTCCCAAAGAGTGGCGTACAGCAACAGTGGTCCCTCTCCACAAAGGTGGTGCCTCAACGGATCCTGGAAACTATCGCCCCATAAGCCTGACTAGCTTGGTCTGCAAAGCTATGGAAAGGATCATCATGGACCTCATAAATAAAGATATTGAGGACCTACAGACACTGGATCCTACCCAGTTCGGCTTTGTTAAGGACAGATCCTGCCTCTTAAACCTGGTTGATTTCTTTGAAACAGTCACCAAGGCCATTGATAAGGGGAAGGTGGTCCACACAGCCTACCTGGACCTCGCAAAAGCCTTCGATACAATACCCCACTCGGGCATTATAGATAAGCTCACCAACTTAAATATAAACCCCTATGTCACTAGATGGGTTGGCTCAAGGACAGAACCCACATGGTTAGAATTGCTGGAGCCATGTCAGACTCCAAACCAGTTACAAGTGGCATCCCACAAGGCTCAGTCCTGGGACCTCTCTTGTTCGGTATATATTTCTCGGAGGTACAGGCCAACACGGAAGGACTGTGGCTGACCAAGTTCGCAGATGACTGCAAACTGGGCACCATAATCGACTCTCCAGCCGACACAAGCATCCTCCAAAAAGGGCCTCATAGAAACAGACAACTGGTGCCAGAGCCATGGCCTCAAGCTAAACGCCAAAAAGTGTATAGTCATCCCCTTTGGCAAAAACAAAGTGCCCACAAATTACCACATAGGTGGTAATCCATTAAGTACAGAAGAAGTAATTAGGGACCTGGGGACCCAAGTTGATAGCACTCTCTCATTTGACAACCACATGGCCAAAGTGGTTAGAAAAACATTTTATATAGCCCACCTAATCATGAAGGGATTCACATCTAGATCAGGGGAGGTCATCGTGCCTCTTTACTCATCCCTCATCAGGCCCATAATGGAGTACAATGCCCTTTTGGGATGTACCTTACCAGACACCTGCAGCAACTGGAAAGACCCCAAAAGTACCTCACCAAGAGGATCAAAGGGCTCAAACAGATGCCATATGCTGCCCGGTTAAAGAAACTCCAGCTCTACTCAGTGGCATACCGCCTGCTCAGAGGCGATCTGTGCCTGACGTATAAAGCCATGTCCAACCCGGAATTAATGGACATGCTGCACCTCAGAAAATCCAAATCCCATCAAGCTACGCGCTCGAGAGACTTGAACCTCAGCACTGAAATAAATAGGACATGCTGGAGGGACAGATTCATAACCCAGAGGCTCCCTTCACTCTGGAATAAAATCCCAGTCCAGGTTAGGCAGAGTCCCTCAATGACTCTCTTCAAGAGGAATCTTGATGAGCGGATGGGAGATCGTAGGTTTACCCCGGGTATCACTTCTGTGTACTAACCTCAAAAAAGGGGATAGCAAAATTAATTTGAAATGGATGGGGAAAGCCAAACACACTCTGCCTAGGCTTATAAATGCCCTAGGGCAGATAGCCTAGTATGAACCTATGAACCTATATATGAGGGATCGGAGGCGAAAATTAAAGTAGGTAGGGTCTGGCTGAAATTAAGAAACCATTGTGCACAAGACAGCAAAATATACCGCTCCAGCAAAAGCAGCTAAGCGATACAAACTTTGCTTCCATCCTAGCATATCACCTACTCATTCTCTTAGATTAAGGTCTAACTTCTATAACTGGACTCCTTTGACACACCTGGGCTAGATCAGACAACTGCTGTGTTGAAGCTGGTTGGGTCAATAGCCTTCATAAACGAAAATGTTTACAGTACTATTAATCCAGGATGGCTACTGGCCTCTCAAGCAAAGCACTAAATAGAGGATATATAAAAACATGCAATGAGCAAAGGCTGACAGACCAAAAATGTCTGGGACTGCCCTGAGGTCCAACCACACATCAGCAGGCTTTGTGACATCAGCAGCCTCAAAAGTTGTGGCGATTAAAATGCATTATGACATGACAACTTGGTTTACAAGTATGGATAATTCTGCTACAATTCTTGCACAGCGGGACAGACTACATTGTTTTATCAGCCTCCATAAAGAAGAAAACTATCTTGTTAGTCTAGAAAGGGGAGAACCTTGGTGCATGAGGCTTTAGTGAACTCTTATTCAAGTCATAAGACTTGCCAGCTTGACTTAATGGAGGTAGAAAATCACATTGTACTACTGAATACTCTGCCATCTAGCCTTGGCATTCCTGGTGATAGAGTTTAACTGTATACTTGAGTAGTTCTGTCTACAATGTACATCATTTGTATTTGTACCCCTATATGCTTCTGTTGCTAATGTCTTCTACACACTGAAGGTTAATGGCATATAACTGTTTTTAGTACATGTTCCTACTACTGTTTCTATTCAACAGTTTGAATAAAATTCATCTGGAATATATAGCAAAAGAAGTTCTACTTTTGTTGAGCTCTAGTATTCCTCCAAATTTATTGTAATGTTTTTGCACTACTGTTACCATTTGGTAGTATACCAACCAATAAGAAAATCTGCTTGCACTATGTCATGTGTTACAATTCGAATTGCATATCAGTAGTACTGCTTTGCTTGTTTCTTCAAACAACATGTGTATAAGTGTGCATGATTCCTTGGGAATTCTTAAAACAATGACTAAGTGATGATAAAGACAAAAATATACAAATGATGTCCTTGGATATTTTACACAGCTGAAAAACTTCAGATTTCTTTAATGATAGCATAAAAAGAGGAATAATCAGTAAAAAATCACACCTAAAAACTGAAATTATGCTGCTGCTTCCCTGAAAGCTCAACAGTAGAAGAAAGAACCAAAAGTGAGATGAGTCATGTTGCATATGATACCAATGCTACAAAACAAAGCAATGGGATATACTTATTTAAATTTTAAAAGGGAGGACTCAAACTAAATATTTAATTGCTGTTACTAATGCAATAACCGATGACGTGGTGTGGTATATTGAAGACTAACCCACGGTTGGTGTGGTTTAATCACGAGGGCGAAACCCAAGTAATTAAACAAAGGCAACCATCGGTAAATCTTTAATATACCACAACCACGGAGTCGGTTATTGCTATTATACAATGACATTATTTAAGAAAAAAAATACTTACTTTTCTTAAATAATGTCTTTATATAATGGCAGATTACTGTTCTTCCACTGGTTGTGGTATACTGCTTCTTCATTTTGATGTACTGCGCATGCGTATGGGACTTGCGTTCCCATGCATACTCAGTACATGAAAGCTTTGAAATGGAAGCAACGGAGAAAAGAAAGTCTCTATTTCTCTGTTTTCTCTCTTTTTTTTTATTTGTTAAAAAAAAAAAAAAAAAAAAAAAAAAAAGGTTTTGGGGTACTTTATACCAACGGAAAAAAGCCTGGGTGACTGGACTTTTTTCAGCTGGTATACTGTGGGATTTACAACGGGCACTCTGGTTGGGCTGGCCAATCAGCATGCACGTTTTGGAATATTAATAAGGGGGTCATTGCACAATAAGGTATAATTCAATTTAAGACAAACCTTCAGTGTAAAAATGGTAAACAGAATGAATGTTTCTGGGGGCATACATATGATGAGCCATTATAAAGCTAATTTTTCAACTAAGGGAGCAAATGCCCCACTGATACAGGTGTTTCAAGTCATAAGAACTTATTATTTCCATTTCAGGGGACAGAAGGAAGAGACAGAGATAGGGACAGTGACATGTCCTGTCGGAAGAAAAAAAAAGTAACTCGGGAAAGGCGTTAATAGACATGGTTTATGCTGATAACATATAAAATATCTCAGTCTAATCTGAAGGTAAAGCATTAAGTTAACCAAAGAAATGGGAGTGGAAGGACCATGGTCCCTGTGTCAGCACTGGGGGTATACAGCTGAAATAAAGAAAGCCTCTTTCCCATGAAATTTAAAGTAGCTCTGGTGCCGCTGCTCTGACTATACAGAGTTTGGTTGTCAGGTTCGGGTCTGGGATAGTATGCCTTTTGCATGGAGTCAAGTTGTGTTCCCTGTGTCCAACATGGGTTTTTGCATGGGTTTCAGGTTTCTTCCTACATCCCCAAAGCATGACAGAAGGTACAAGGTCAAGCCTCTAAACTGCCCACAGATGTGTGCATCCTGTAATAAACTAGTGTCACATACAGAACTGATTTCATTGCCACTGTCCTGTGTCCACTGAGTATTAGCATAGCTCATCTACAGCCCTGAAGGGGATAAATCAAGTACCGGAAAATAAAAGAATATTTAAGCAATATGGCATAACATGGAGTGTGCTATAACTGAGCAACATCACCCATAAGGATAAATCACACCATAACCTAACAATGAAATGCCTTACTCCTGTCATTCAATACAATGCTTCTAATACCAAGTCTAATAAATTTTGATAACATTCCGAACTACATTAATAAATTTAGATTCCTCCTACAGGCTTTTGAGGGGAGATCTATGCCTGGCATACAAGGCATTGTCAGCCCCACTCTGAGGGACCTCCTGCATATTCACAAAACAAACAGTACCAGAATTACCCATTCTAAACACTTGAACCTTGCCTGTTACATAAATAGGACCTTCTGGAGAGATGGGTATGCATCCCAGAGACTACCCCTGTTTATGGAACAGGCTCCCCATCCATGTGAAGCAGAGCTCCTCCCTAAGCTAATTCCAAGTGCAACTTGGGCAACTGGATGGGAAATTGGAAATTCATCCCTGGTTTGGCACCTATGTCTCTACTGGACACAGGTAACCTGTAAATGGTTCATCTCTCAAGTCTCTGCTTACACTTATCAAGGGTACCAGAACTTGTCAAAAGATTTGGGATGCATGGCTAGGCTTGAAAAGGCCCTTGTGGTCGTTAGCCTAGTAAACATCTATGAACCAATGAATATTAGAGATTTATGGGAAGTGTGGATTCTTTGTTCTCCAAAAGACTTAAATACGCACTGTACAGTTTTGGTTCTACTTTTTTAATGTTATTAAATCCACTGAAACAGTAATGTTACTCTACAATATCAGAGCCTGGATCAGCAGCTTCTTCACATTTTCATACTCACTGTATAATTATGCTTATTAACTATTAAATCAAAATATGTCACCTAACCTAGCCAAACTAATGACTATACACAAACTCCCAAGACCTTGAAAGGCAAAAACGTGATGCAATATTTAATATTGCAAGATAACAAAAAAAAACTAAGCTTGTTATTTCATAACATTGATACTTCTCTAATAACCTGACAGCAATAGTATTAAGGCTTTTTAAGAATCCAAAAAACAGACTTGTAAAGAGTAAGCTAAATATTATATTCACATATGCTGAATAAATAGAAAGCTTACCTTTTCTGTTTATATGTTAACATTGCCTCTGCTATAGGTAACGGCAGAGCACTGTTTGCACCAGATATATACTGCATTACTCTGGATACAACATCTGGGGCTTCTTGACCTGGAAAGTAAATTAAGTTTAAAGATTCATCTTACAAAAGAATCAAGAAGTATATATCACTCTATATTTTATAATTTTCTTCACTATTTAAAACAGCCTAATAAAACTGACAGTTTGCTGCATATTAAAAAACAGCTTTTCTTTCTGCTCTTCAGCTTAGAAACAGTAATGTTACTGTACAATATCAGTGCCTGGATCAGCAGCAGTGAATCAGCTTCATTCATAGTCATAGTCATAGTCACTGTATAGTTAAGCTTATTAACTGTTACACAAATGAAAATTTGTCAGACCTAAATTGCTCCTTACAGTACAACTGCCAGATTTTGGCTCCACAAGAAGCATAGCTTGGGAAAACTGGCTAGCTTGCCCCTTAAATAAGGGGTGCTAGATTGAAGAAGAGATTAGCTAACTACACCTCTGCAAGGATAAGGAAACTGTTCATTAGTGCCAGCACACAACAGAACAGAAGATAATGTTACTATTGCTAAACACAGATTAAAAAAAAAAAAAAAAAAAAGCAAACACCCAAAGGTACTTTCAACTGCAAAGCCTTTTAAAAATGAAAACAAAAAATGTATATATAAACAGAAAAATGCTAGTGGAAGAACACTTAAAGACTGTAAAACCTGCACAAGTACTTATCATTTACTATACAAGTATGCTGGCCCAAATACCCTTTTCAAACATGACTCAGGCGAAAACAGAATGAACTCTGATAAATTACTTCAACTTTAGATTTATTTGACTGCTTTAGCACAAGCACATACAAGTCAAAATGCAGCTAATTAATCATGCAGTAATACATGGAATATTAAAAGAAACTGACAAAACAAAGATTGGCAATGAAGTCAAGTATAATGCCTGTTCTTTGTATGGGAATTCTTGATAATTTCTCTGATAAGCCTGGTGTAAGGGGCTCACATCAGGTATAAGGGATTCATGAGGACTATATAGTATCTTATGAAGATATTGTTCATCCTCAAATATACACACACTAACCTTTAAACAATGTTTATTTACTGATATTTGTTAACCAGGGTAGAACACTGATCCATAAAGATTTATTTCAGGTTCTTACAAGAATGTTATCTGCAAAGGGGATTTATAATGTAAGAGTGTTTTAATCATTCAGGAGACTGAAATGTAGATGTTCAGATGACTCGTGTGACAGCAGAGTACACTTCAATGTCTGAATCCCTGGACTTAAATTTACAAAGATACACAATCATATATGGATTACTGTGCTATGCCAAGGTAATAAATTGGTCTTCTAAAGTATCTGCATGGATCTGAATCAATTTACCTGATGTTAACCCATCAGATTTGATGAACAAATCTCGCCAGGCTGAGTCCTGAAAGAAGCTGTTATACTTGTAATCTATGGAGCCCAAGTATTTAGCCACTGGATGAGCACCTAAAATACAAAGGAGAAAAAAACAGTCACATAATGGGAATAAAAATCCCTACATTTGACAGGCAATTATTTGCATCTATGCTGCTTTTTCAGTTTTTCATTTTAGATTTAAAGTCCATTAAATATACCATATGATATGAATCTCATGGATATAAAACAGCACACAGGCAACTCTACACAGATGGAAATTACATACTGGTTAGTTCTTTACCACCTGCTGTCTTTGTTATGTTATACAACTGAAGGTCCAAGACTACATGGCAGCCAAACGATTCTCAGTGCTTAAATTGATTGCTTGTGTGTGTGTGAGAGAGACAGAGCAGGTGGCATAGACAACCATATAGCTGTAACAAGATCAACATATTTTCCACAATGTCACTAATCACATTCTTATCGGTTCTGCTTTACTGAGTAAGGAAATGAAACCCTGAAGAAGATACTTGAAACAAGTAGTTGCATAAAAGGAAAACATGGCTGCACTTCCAGTAAACCTTTATGGAATCCTACTTCTCACATGTTCAATATGATCTATTTGACATCATCTTGTTGAGTGCAAGTGCCAGTGAATCTATGCCCCTTTTTAGGGGAGATGTAGGAAGAAAAATCTCCAAAGACCACACTAAAATGACCCAAACAGCATTATATGCTCTCTCACAGGACACAAAGCTTAACACAGCATCATAATACACATACTTTTAACATCAGAACAGAATCCACACAAAAATGAAACAAAAACCAGATCAGACTGTAGGGCTTATAAAGTACAACAGCTGCCCTGTGAAAAGTCTGAGCACATTTACTCATGCTATATATCAATCACTACTGCAACATCTCAAACATTAAAGTTTATCAGCTTTTTATTTATTAAATATTTGGTGTTGCTTACTAGTATGATCACATCTATTAAACACCATCACGATAAACACAGAAAATAATGGACTGTACAATATAATCAGCAACTATGTTAAGCTTTGAGATGTTCCTTAATTACAAAAAGGACACCAAAAGCAAAGCTTACAAGGTCAAGTTTGTAGCTTAGGCACCAAATATATTTTAACACCTCTATTACCTTTATTGTGATACAATTATTTATAGTGCAAAATGGTTTAAAGGATTTGTGTTGCTTTAAATTTAATAGGGGGCTTCACATTCATATGATTTAATGAAAACCATCAAACAAAAAACTAAATATAGTTTCAGAGCAATCCATCCCTATTAATTTAGAACAAACAAAACTATGTACATTTTCAACAAATGAAGTTTAACCCTCCAAATAGATAAAAAAAACTGCCCCAAGTCGAGAGATACACCCACAGGCACTGAACTGCTCATCATTGTACTGATTACAATTCTGTATTTCCCTCAGCAAATAATGCTCAAGACAAGATTAATTGCTTGCACCTGCAGACAGCTCGTTTCTCCGTAAATCAGCAATGAAAAATGAAAGCTAACAACTTGCAGATGCACAAGGAAATCTTTGTAAATTTCACTCAGAGCAAATATATAAAATTCCCCATTCTGACTTTAGCTGCAGAATTCTCATACCTCAATGAACATCTGTTAATGGGGCAAAAAAGCCAACATCTTTGCAGATTCATACAGCTTAGCATTTTTCATAGCTTTCATCATTTTGTCTTACTTTATAAAGCCCATTTACTTACAAAAATGTTTAAGTGTAAGCCAAGGAAATTAATCTAGAGATCCACAAATGTAAAAACAAGCATATCTTAGTTGTACATACAATATAATCAGTACACATTTACACCCCTCCCCACTGCCTAAAATCAAAGCAATACATTACAACTTACTTCTGTACAGCCTTTCTTCTCTTGTTATATTGTAAAACCTAAACTCCTTACAGCTAAAAAGGTACTTGCTTACTTTAACGCATACAAAAGTCACTGAAAGACTCCCCCCACATTTAAAATACCCGACTGCACACTATACAAAACAGTTTTACTGTATAACATGCAGTTTGTACCATGAATTATTTTTATACACACAGTAAAAAGAACAATCATTATTTACTTATAGTTACTTCTTTTTCCCCTCAGTGTCTTTCTAAATATTAATGACAATGTGGGGAGTATGGTTTACAGACCATCTACCAGTTTAACAAGGTCAGCAAAAATCCAGTCTTTTCTCAGTCACTTTTTCTTGCAAAGCCATATTTCACAAATGTAACTGATGCTTTGTAATCTCCACTTTATTATTTTCAAAGTTGCTGGTTCTCTTCCTGATAATCTCCTACTAGCAAACTCTGATTCAAGTTGAAGGCACTCCTGATTTTTCTATCTTCTTTTTTTTTCTGTCTCTCCAGCATTTTCCTTTGGCAGTGAAACTATTTCCAATGATCCAATGTCTCTCTATGGGGTTGAATGTCAGGGGAATGAGAAGCAGCTTCTGCTTCCTGGCTAATTTATTGTTGGCTAAACTATTTCCTCATTAGTCTGTTCTGCATCAAAAATACATTTGATCCTCCAAGAAAAAATACTCTGAAGATAGCTGGACACAGCAGTTTGAATCTCACACTTGCCTCTCGACATTCCCTGATTGCTGGGATAAATTTGCTTCTATTCTGCCTGCTGTAGTGAATAATATTTTCCACAAACATTCTGTTGTCTCCCATGTTTAATATTTCTCTTCTGCCATAGTTTTGTCAGGATCAACTCTTTCTGCTGGTATGACTGCATCTTTACTAATATAAGTCTTGGCTGCTTGCTCATCTCCAGGTTTGGAGCATCCGTTCAATGTGCCCCTTCAGTTAACAATCCTATTGTGGAACACCAGTCCAGTTGCTTATTTGTGCTTTCATGAAACTAATATAGTCTGCTGTTTCTATTTCCTCTGGTAGCTCTCCCTGTGTGAAAACAGAGACTGAGAAAAAAAGAAGTGCTATTTAAACTGTTGTTTTGGTGAATTCCATTACTGGCTAGTAAGTAGACTGCCTGGATACCAGTAAAAAGGAAATGTGGAGAACCTGAAAGAAAATCAACCAGAAAAGGTGCAAAAAAGAAAATACTGGCTGGTAAGGATCATGCAACTGTTTAGTAAAAAGCACATCAAGCTTAAGCTTTGATTCAAGAGATGGCTTCCAGTAATTTAGAGGGAAAACTAAACCAAATGTATTCAGAGGCGATTAAAATAAATGAGAGACTGAAGGAATATTCAGTATAAGGTTGGTAAGTATGGGGGATGCAAAGAGTAGGGTGGAGATTAGCTGGGAATTGGCTATGGAGAGATTCTAGCTGCCCTGGTTAGGAATTGGCGGCTTCAATATAATGCACCAAGTTTCTTCTGAAATTCTTTTATTGTGAGAGATATGTAGGTGTCCAATCTAAGTTTGTTGTCAATTTCCACACCGAGTAATTTTGTGTGTTCTGATGGAGAGATGATGATATTTGTCTTTGGCAAGAATGCTGAAGTGGGGGTGTTTTGGGTGGCTTTGGAAGGTTGGAACAGGAGAAGTTTTGTCTTACTTGGGTTGAGAAGGAGCTGAGCATTGGATAGCCAGCTTTCTACAGATAAATTCCTTCAAATCTATTTATTATTGTCTACAACTTTTCCTCTATTTGATAAAATATGCCTAACCCACAAACAAAACAAAGGGACTTAAAACATTTTCGCTGCTGCATCTTACTATCCATATGCATACACAAGAGTTTCCATTTTCTCAGTTTTTGTATCATCTTTTGTTTAGTCTCTTCCCACATTCTTAGCTGCCATTGCATAAGCCTTTTGAATCCATGTTCCTAAACACTTCATCTTATTGTGTCTGTAAATACGGTTACTGCTGAACCAATTTGTGTGTAGGTACATAATCTGCAACTATAGCCTTTGTTTTATCTTCATTAATTTGACATTCCAAAAAGACTTGAAACTGTCTGAAACTGTTCCACAACAGTGAGATGTCTCCTCCTGGATTTATCAAGTGCAAAATAATATCTGCAAATAAAGTCAAATTTCCTTGACTACCATACAATTATATCTTTACATTTCCTAGTCCCTTATTTTCTTTATTAATGATTCTAAATATAAAGCAAATAAAGAGGAAAAAGGACTCCTCTACCTGATTCCTCTGATCAAGCACAAAGTGTAAAGTCATTTTTAGTTGTTTTTGTGTTCTAATTATCCATTTAACTGTTGTAGGCTACACACTCACATGTGCTATCCTGTTCTGAGCATTTAAAGTGTTTTTAGAGTAAGTTACTGTATTTTTGAAAAAAAGAAAAATATATATTCTTGTTTCCTGCATTTTTTAAGCTAGTCTAGTCCAGTTTTCAGGTTCTGCTGAAGTCAGGGCTGTGGTACAAGTTCCTGTGTTGCCCTTACTTGGATAGAAGGAAGTTTCTCTGTTCACCAATGAGAGTGGGGAGCTTTGAGCAGCCTATCTGTCCCGGGAGGAGTGGTCTCAGCCCAGCACCTAGTTGGTTATTGGCCATTTTGGGCTAATTTCTATCTCTTTCATCTCCCTGCTTTAAAGCCCGCATTTGTACAGTTTTGCGCTTGTATACAACTCAGCAAAGCTCCTCGTGGTGTCCTGCAGAGTCCTACAAGCAGCAGAGTGACAAAAGAGTGACTTTGGATTGATTAAGTATTATTTCTCTGCATTTTTTTCTGTTGACTGCTAATTTCACCTAAAACGCAATCTTCTAGCATTTTTGTGCTATAAAAAGCTATTTTTTGCTGCATATTATACTTATTTTTCTGATTGCACTTGTAAAGTCGTTTTTAGTCATTTTTGTTTTCTAATTATCTGTTTAACTGTTGTAGGCTACGCACTCAAGTGCCCTAGCCTGTTCTGAGCATTTAAAGTGCTTTTAGAGTAAGTTACTGTATTTTTGAAAAAAAGAAAAAAAAACAAAAAAATTCTTGTTCCCCGCCTTTTCTAAGCTAGTCTAGTCCAGTTTTCAGGTTCTGCTGAATTCAGGGCTGTGGTACAAGTTCCTGTGTTGCCCATACCTTACTTGGATAGAAGAAAGTTTCTCTGTTAACCAGTGAGAGTGGGGAGCTTTGAGCAGCCTATCTGTCCCTGGAGGAGTGGTCTCAGCCCAGCAACTAGTAGTTTATTGGCCATTTTGGGCTAATCCTCTTTCATCTCCCTGCTTTAAAAGCCGCATTTGCGTGGTTTTGTGCTTGTATACAACTCAGCAAAGCTCCTCGTGGTGTCCTGCAGAGTCCTACAAGCAGCAGAGTGACAAAAGAGTGACTTTGGATTGATTAAGTATCATTTCTCTGCATTTTTTTCTGCTGACTGTTAATTTTGCCTAAAACACAATCTTCTAGTGTTTTAGTGCACTAAAAAGCAATTTTTTGCTTCGTATTGTACTTATTTTTCTGACTGCACTTGTAAAGTTGTTTTTAGTCATTTTTGTGTTCTAATTATCTGTTTAACTGTTGTAGGCTACATACTCAAGTGCGCTATCCTGTTCTGAGCATTTAAAGTGTTTTTAGAGTAAGTTACTGTATTTTTGAAAAAAAGAAAAAAAATATTCTTGTTCCCCACGTTTTTTAAGCTAGTCTAGTCCAGTTTTCAGGTTCTGCTGAATTAAGGACTGTGGTACAAGTTCCTGTGTTGCCCTTACTTGGACAGAAGGAAGTTTCTCTGTTCACCAGTGAGAGTGGGGAGCTTTGAGCAGCCTATCTGTCCCAGGAGGAGTGGTCTCAGCCCAGCACCTAGTAGGTTATTGGCCATTTTGGGCTAATTTCTGTCTCTTTCATCTCCCTGCTTTAAAGCCCGCATTTGTGCAGTTTTGCGCTTGTATACAACTCAGCAAAGCTCCTCGTGGTGTCCTGCAGAGTCCTACAAGCAGCAGAGTGACAAAAGCGTGACTTTGGATTGATTAAGTATCATTTCTCTGCATTTTTTTCTGTTGACTGCTAATTTCACCTAAAACGCAATCTTCTAGCATTTTTGTGCTATAAAAAGCTATTTTTTGCTGCATATTATACTTATTTTTCTGATTGCACTTGTAAAGTCGTTTTTAGTCATTTTTGTTTTCTAATTATCTGTTTAACTGTTGTAGGCTACACACTCAAGTGCGCTAGCCTGTTCCGAGCATTTGTATTTTTGAAAAAAAGAAAAAAAAAAAAAAAAATTCTTGTTTCCCGCCTTTTCTAAGCTAGTCTAGTCCAGTTTTCAGGTTCTGCTGAATTCAGGGCTGTGGTACAAGTTCCTGTGTTGCCCATACCTTACTTGGATAGAAGGACGTTTCTCTGTTCACTAGTGAGAGTGGGGAGCTTTGAGCAGCCTATCTGTCCCTGGAGGAGTGGTCTCAGCCCAGCAACTAGTAGTTTATTGGCCATTTTGGGCTAATTTCTATCTCTTTCATCTTCCTGCTTTAAAACCCACATTTGCGTGGTTTTGTGCACCGCGCAGTGCCGGTTAGCTAATGTTAAACTATTCCTGGCTCCACGAAGTCTGCTCTTCAATTTTTCCCTTGGAACTAGTCAAACTCTCAACTTAAGCACTCAAACCTTTCCTTTTACAGTCCAGCACTTGCTCAAATCTCTTAATAAGCACTAATAAATGCTAGCACTACACCTCCCTATACTATACATAAGAACAGGGTTTCCTATTCGTCCCTACCGGACAATCAGGAAAACAGTTCACTTTATCTGTTCAGGCATGTCCAAAGGGCAGTTTCAGGTGTACTCTCCAGTCCAGCTGGTGATTATGGGCATCTTGAGGTAATGCTACAATTGCCGCATGTACACAGACAACTCTCTCCTCCTTCCAATAAACACAAATGTATGTGAGAGATGCAACTACACAGCCAAACTGGAGGCCAAGCTCTCTCAACTCAAGACTGG
Organism: Protopterus annectens; assembly: GCF_019279795.1. NCBI lineage: Eukaryota > Metazoa > Chordata > Ceratodontiformes > Protopteridae > Protopterus > Protopterus annectens. The sequence continues at coordinate 421,194,702 of NC_056737.1, read as the reverse complement.
AACAGCCAGTCATGAGAAGAAGGGAAACACTTGCACCACACTACCAGTTTCACATAGGCCAGTCATATCAGCACCAGCAAACAACACACATAAATGCAAAAAAACATACTTGGATGCTCTAAACAAAAATGTGCCAAAGCAGCAGAGACCTCCAAAGCGGACATCCAAGCAACCTCCACCACCCAACATCAACCACGTATAACATACTTCACAAAGTCAGTGTGTCATGCAATCACAGCCCTTAAGGCTAAATAACACACCCAATACACTAGTAATAGGTGACTCTATTGTCAGTCACACTGACGTCCCACTCACTAGAACAAGGAGAAGGTTACTGTAAGCTGCCTGTCAGGTGCCAGGATCCGCCACACAACACAAGCACTCAGGTCACTCCAAAATAGGTACAAATATGACTCTGTCATTGTCCATGTTGGTGTGAATGACCTGAGATGTACCTCCCTGGACAACATGAAAAGAGACAGAGGAGCTCTCTGATCATGTAGCCCAGGCCGGTATGACCCTGACCCTGAGTAGCATCTTGCCCTCATCAAGAATGATGCTACAGTATAAAGATAAAATTATCAATTTTAACAATTGGCTAAGCTATTGGTGTCGTTCAAAGGGGATCCAGTGTCTGTCAGCCAGGGATGACATGCTCGATGAGCCACGTTGCTTTGCCAGAGATGGCTTGCACCTGTCGCCCTTAGGCTTTCGAATACTGGCTAAGGCTCTTGCCCCCCCCCCCTTTTTTTAGGCAAGGCTCAAAAGACAAACCCACCTCCATAAACAGCACAAGAAACCAAAAACTGAGGGTAATGCTACTCAATGCCAGAAGTCTAAACCTCAAAATGCACGAACCCGAGGCACTCCTCAGTATGGAGAGACTCGATATCTGTGCAGTAACAGAAACCTGGTTCAAGGCTCCAGAGAGCACCCTAGCACTACCAGGCTATAACTCATACCATACCTTTCAGCCCCAGAACCTGGACCGAAATACAAAAGGCGGGAGTGTATCCATCTTCATCAAGGATACCCACACCTCCAGGTTAGTGGCACAGCACGAGGCCTCGGAGACCATCCATGTGCAACTAACAGTGGGCAAAGCTGATTTTCAGATAGTAGCTTGCTACAGATCACCCACCTTGTCTCAGGACCCTTACCCAGCATTCCTGCGAACACTGGAAAATATGAAGGTCCTACCAAACACCATGATATTGGTTGATTTCAACTACCCAAACATTGACTGGGAAATCTACTCAAGTACTAACTCCTTTGCCCAACTCTTCCTAGAGTTTATAAATTCAAACGCCCTGGAACAACTGGTCACCACTCCCACAAGAAGTGACAACATACTGGACCTGATCTTCACCAACATGGGGGATCAATGTTCCATACCAGAGGTAAACCCATTGCTGGTAAGATCTGACCATAAACTAATCACACTGGGCATCCACATCCCAACCCCACCCCCAGTAAAAGAAACCACTGTGAAAAACTTTTCAAAAGCAAACTTCACACTTCTCAAGACCAAGGTGGAAAGTTTCAAAGCCCCCTTGCTAAAGGATAATGCTGCCCAAACCGCAGAATCCTTTACAAATGCATTCTATGAGCACCTACAGGAATGCATGGATCGAGCCATCCCAAGTAAAACCAAGACTCACTCATCCAAAAATAGGAAACCAGTCTGGTGGACCTCGGCCATAAATAAGCTATACAACAGGTGGAGGAAGCTATTACATGATAGAGCAAAATCCCAAAAAGGGAAGGCATCCCTGATCAGTATTAGCAAGAAACTACGATCCCTCATAAAATCATCTAAGGCCAGCTTTGAAAGAAAAATTGCCACAGACTCTAAAGATAATCACAAAGCCTTCTTTAGCTATGTCAAAAATCTAGGTGGCAACTCTCAGATCTGCTCTGAGCTAGTGCAAAATGGCAAAAAATACACAGAACCAACTGACATTGCCAACATCCTGACTGACAGGTTCAGTGCAAACTTTACCCCCCCTCACCCCCAAAAGGGCCCATGTCCATCCCAGAAGAATGTAGAGCCCCAGATATCACAGACACACAGGTGAAAACAGCTCTTTCCAAAGCCAAAAACACAGCATCAATGGGACCGGATGGTATCCCAGGCTGCATCTTACATGAGCTCCAAAATGAACTAAACCCTCACCTAAATTCACTGTTCAAACTCAGCCTTACCACAGGCTATGTACCCAAAGAATGGCATACAGCAACAGTTATCCCGCTCCACAAAGGAGGTGCCACAATGGATCCTGGGAACTATTGCCCTATAAGCCTGACTAGCCTGGTCTGCAAAGCTATGGAGGCATCATCATGGAACTCATTAACAGAGAAACTGGGAACCTCCAAGACACTGGACCCTACCCAATTCGGCTTTGTTAAAGGCAGATCTTGCCTCCTTAACCTAGTTGACTTCTTTGAAACAGTTACCAAGGTCATAGATGAGGTAAAGGTAGTCCACACAGCCTACCTGGACCTCGCAAAGGCCTTCAACAACATTCCCCACTCTGGCATTATAGACAAGTTTACCATCTTGAACATTAACCCCTATGTCACGAGATGGGTAGCCAACTGGCTCATGGATAGAACTCACATGGTCAGAGTTGCGGGTGCCATGTCCGACTCTAAACCGGTTACAAGTGGCGTCCCACAGAGCTCAGTCCTGGGACCCCTCCTGTTCAGTATATACTTCTCTGAGGTACAGGCAAGCATGGGAGGACTATGGCTGACCAAGTTCGCAGACCATTGCAAACTAGGGGGCATAATTGACTCTCCAGCTGACAAAGACTTCTTCCAGAAGGGTCTCACAGAGATGAATACCTGGTGTCAGAACCATGGCCTCAAGCTAAATGCCAAAACATGCATAGTCATCCCCTTTGGGAAAAACAAAGTGCCCACGAACTACCACATAGGTGGTAATCCACTAAGTACGGAAGATGTAATTAGGTATCTGGGGACTCAAGTAGATAGCAACCTCTCCTTTGATAATCACATTGCCAAAGTGGTTAGAAAATCCTTCTACGTAGCCCACCTAATCATGAAAAGGTTCACATCTAGATCAAGAGAGGTCATTGTGCCCCTCTACTCATCAGGCCCATAATAGAGTACAATGCCCCATTTGGGATGTACATTACTCAACACCTGCAACAGCTGGAAAGACCACAGAAGTACCTCAACCAAGAGGATCTTGGGCTTCAAAAAGATGCCTTATGCAGCTCGACTAATGAAACTCCAGCTCTACTCGGTTGCTTACCGCCTACTCAGAGGTGATCTCCGCCTGACGTACAAGGCCATGTCTAACCCGGAATTAATGGACATGCTCCACCTCAAGAAAACCAAATCTCTTAGAGCCACATGTTCTAGGGATTTAAACCTCGGCACAACAATAAATAGGACATGCTGGAGGGATAGATTCCTGTCCTAAAGACTTCCCATGTTCTGGAATAGAATCCCAATCTATGTTAGGCAAAGCCCCTCACTGACTCTCTTCAAGAGAAATCTTGACGAGTGAATGGGAAGTCATAAATTTACCCCTGGGATCACTTCAGTGGCCCTGCTGGACAGAGGCTCAGGAAACTAATCTAAAAGGGAGGTGAAAGCCAACACATTCTGGATAGGCTTATAAATGCCCTTGGGCAGATAGCCTAGCACTTACCTATGAACCTATTACAGATCAATTGCCTGCAATGCTTCATATGCTCTCTTAATTAACTTTATTATTGTATCAGGGAATGAAGATGTTTCCATTGCCCTACTCATAAAATTCCAGCTTACTCTATCACCAATGTGGAAGGTTTTGAAGCAAAAGGCTAAAACCACAGCTGATGTCTACATCTGCAGGATGGTGACCTGTCTGATAGGAATCGGTGCAGTAAAAGTTTAGAAAGCCTGGAGAAAGACTCTGAAAATAATGACAGGCAAAACGCACCTCTACCTAAAGTAGAAGACACTACAACTATTTTCTGCTGCAGCTTCAAGAAAGCCTCTCAATATTTTCTTGTAGTCATTACCAGCCACCACAAAATGACTACAAAACAAATGGACATATTTGACAGACAATGGTCTAATAAAGTAAAATCTTCCTGATTTCAGTATCTAATAGTGATAGCACACTCTTGCCTGGTTATCTTGAGGGCAGAACCTTGGACAATTACAGGCAGGTTAACACACTAACAATAGAACTAACAGTGGAAAAGGTGGAATCCTCAAACCGTTTTTGTTGTTAGCAACAACTGAAGAAATATTTTGAGAACAACTTTCTCCTCTGTGGTAATGCTTTGTCACCTTTTTCTCTTCCACCATCCTTCCCTTTGAGTCTAACAGGCAAGTACTAGGCAAATACTAGGCTAGTTGCCCTTGTGGGCCATTTTAAGCCTGGTCAATTTCGCTTCTTTTCATCAAAATAACATATCTGACTGGGTTATAGATTGGCCTTACCCACCTCACAGCCGATAATTACATATTACCCCTAATGAGAATAACTAGGATCATACCATATATAATTTGAGGGAACCATGCATAGGATAAAGCATTTAGGAGATGCTTCTATCTATTAGTAGTACAGTGGACACATTCTTTGTTTTCCATCCATAGAGCTAAGTTGCGCTTGAATATGGACAGGAATGAACTTTGTTTTACTTGGATTGGGAGTCTATTCTACAGCAGTGGCATCCTCTACAAGATATACCAGCCCGTCCAAACCATCCAGTTGATGTTACAGAAGAGGTTTAGATCTTTAGAACAAATATGTCTGATACCATTAGAGTTGATGATATGCAGTAAAATCTATCAGCAATGTGTCAGAACATGCCTTGTATGCCAGGCACAGGTCACCGTCTATCAGTCTGTAGGATACAGAATACAGTGACAGGGTAATGAGCTGGTCCATGCAAGACATTTTGTTTAGGCCTTGTATCCTTTTGGTAAGGAATCTCTCGAGCATTCCAGTTTTGCACAGATGCATACCAAAGGAGGCATTGCATTTACTGTTTGGCTGAGTAAAGGGGGACAATGACATCCATACATCTAGGCACAATCTCTTTGTTTACAAACAGTGCATTAATCTTACAACAGACTAATCTAGAGATCCAGGTTCAGCTCTAGGATACAAATGAGTCAACACCAAGATTAGTGTACAAGGAAGAAGACCATACAGGGAAGGGAGCAGTATTGAAGAAAGTCTTCAAAATTTTCCTATCCTTAAAATCACAAATCTCAGATTTATCACTAAAGTTTTCCTTACCAAGACAAGACAATACATAGTGCCTGTCTTGAGATAGAATGTTATATCTTGTATTTACAGTGCTTTTTGAATGCTTTCAGGTCTATTAAGAGCAAATGTACCACTAATATCATAAAACTATAGTGAAAACTGTCAAAGGGTCAGTACAGTTGAAGCACAGAAAATGTTTGATAAATCTAGACTGGAAGAAATCAGTACAATAGCTTTTTTTAATATACCACTGAAAAGGAAACAAACTGGAAAAATAAGCTATAACATTCTATGAATCAATATAATTTACCAGGATAATAAAGGCAGAACCAAAAAAAAAATATATAACAGCTTAAAGCTAAAGATAACCCGGTGTGTGTGGGGGGAGGGGGACAAAAAAAACTAAAAAAACCCAAAAGCAAATGAAACAATGGATCAACAGGAAGTTGCTTAATGAGTCAAAATAGGTAAAATTTCATAAAGGAGAAATTTGTCATAAAACTTTCTACATAACCTGGGACTGTTTATCTGAAATGCATCCATGATGAGTGACAAGAGAGGTCTGAAGAGAAAGATAGAAAACATGGCATTACTATTAAGAAGATGAATTGGTAGACTAGGAAAATTTTAAATGCCATGCTAACAATGCCTGAGGTCTCATTTCTAATTGTCAAGGCGGATAGATATCTATGGAAACAAAAATAAACAAACATCAAGCTGAATAAATACAGTAATAAGCTGCTACTTTTTTGTGGTTGAACATATGTAAACACAAATTATGCACTTACCTGTAATGACAGATCCGTGTTGTCTTGTTGTGTCTTGACTTTCATCCAATTCAAGCATTGGGTTGTCGGATCCAACCTTGCCAATTTTTTTTGGAAGCTGTGGACCCAGGGCTCCAATTCCTCCCCTACCAATAAATCTCTGTTATGCCAATCTACCTCAGATTGAGTTTGCCTACTCACAAATAGCACATTGTACAATAGCCAGCATAAATAGGCTAGCTTATAGCAAGGGTTAAGGAAAAGGCCAGTAAAACAGGAAACAGCAACCAAGGCTGTTCAAGGACAAGGTTCCTGGTGAAGTCCTTCCTTTCCAAAGAACATCAGGTGATAATTTAGAAAGGGTAACTGAAGGATGGATGTTGAACCAAATGAAAGACAAGACAACACAGATCTACTGCACCAGATATTGTCTGTTTTCATCTGATTCAACCTTTGGGACAGATTCCCAAGCTACCAAAACACCTGGGTAGCATCAAGGAAGGACATCCCGGACAATGGTGGAGTCAAAGGATGTAGGAGACCTGGACTGTATATCCAAGCTTGTAATGAGACAAATATGTGAGCCACAGACCAAGATCCTGCTGCAAAAATGTTGTCAATTGGAACTCTGCGTAGAAAAACAGTAGAGGTAGCTACTGCCCTTGCAGAATGAACCTTTGGTTTCTTAAGTAAAAAAACAACTTATTGTAAATGAACATTATACAATCCAAAATTCACCTAGACAGAGTCACGTTTGATACAGCTTGGCCAACTTTCACTTTAGAGAAAGCAACAATTAGCTGATCAGAATTTCTAATGTCTTTAGTCCAGCACAAATAAAATCCAAGTTGTCTATGAACATCCAATAAGTGTGCAGTGTACCCCCCTTTATTTCAAAATTTTAGAAAGAATCGCACCAGATTCATAGCCAGGTTAAGGTTTACTTCAGATGACACATTTTGGAGAAAACTGGGATTAGTTCTCAAAGAAACTCTGTCTTTATGGAAGACTATGTGTGTGTGTGTGCGTGGGGAGGGGGGGGTACAGAAAATAGCCAACAAAAAATGGGTTTCCAAGAAAGATATTTTAAATGCACCATGGGTGCAGGTTTGAAAGGGGCCTGAGTTAATGACTGCAGCATAATTGTAATGCCCCATGGATGAACTGGATCCATGAAGGGAGGTCTCAGCAAGAAGGTTCCCCTCAAAAAGGACTTTGGAATCTTTATGGAAGTGGTGGGAGTTTGGTTGTGTCCAATGTGGAAATTGGAAATGGCTGCTAGTTCAATCTTGATTGCCAAAAAAGTGGAGCTTTTTTGGGAGATATCTGACAAGAAGTCCAGGCTAGATGGAAGAGGAGCTGAAAAGGGATCTATTTCATTAGAAGATACCCAAATAGAAAACCTTTTCCACTTTGTTAAGATAAATCTTTCTAGCATTTGGCTTTTGAGAAGCTGTCATGATATGAAGCACTGAATCTGGCAGCTTGGCATCTCTGGCCATCATTAGAGTTGGAAGAATAATGTGGTTAGCTTTAGGGCATTTAGATCCACGTGAGGTTGTCTGGATGGGCAAGTTAGATGATCTGGATGAAAGCCCAGCATCTTGGGAGAATGTGGTAGATGAGGCCAAACAAACTGTCTGGGGCCAAAAGGAAGCAATGAGGATCACACTGGTCTTGCACCTTCTGGATTTCTGAAGAAATTTCATTATCAATGGTATGGGGGTATACAGAATACCTAGGGACTATTGTTGGACTAGAAAAATCCCTTGGTGATTGACACTGTGGAGAGATCAGGGAAAAGTAACTGCTGAACTGGTTGTATAGGTACAAAGCAAAAAAGCTGCAGCAAGGTTGGCCCCAGTGACTAAACATTTGTGTTGCTGATACATGACAGACACCACTCATGAGGCAGAAGAATGAACCTGCTCAGCTTGCCCACTAGACTATTTAAGTCCCCAAAATGTGCGCTGCTATAAGAAGGTGATGAGAAGACATCATCCATTGCCACACTCTCGTGGTTTCCTGGCACAGTGGTAAGAGCAGGCTGCCTCCCTGCTTGCTGATGTACCAGATCACTGCCATGTTGTCCGTCCTGACAGAGATTAAACCCTAGGGAAAGGAGTTCTGAAAAGCTTGCTATGAAGCTTAGACCATCTTCCCCTTGAAATGCCCCCCATCCGAGGAGTGACTGTAGCCATGGGAGGTAGCAGAGAGAATGGTCAACCATTCAAAACCACTACAGCTGTCAACCAACAACTGATATGCAGTTGGGTGTTATATAAATCTGAGCATGTAATTAGTGCAACATTAGGGACCACTGAACTAACAGGGTCCACTGAAGAACTCTCATGTAATACCTTGTTAGTAGAACTAGTGCGACTGGACAGACCATCAACCCTAGCAGCCAGAAAATACACTTTGCAGGAGGTAAGGGGTGGTGAAGAACCTGAACAACTACTTGGCATAAAAATGATATCCTGGAGTCTAGAAGGATCTGGCAATATGGCTGTGTTATGGAGCACATCCAGTTGTCTTTTCTCTAGAGAGGCAGAATGGACTGAACTATGACCATATGGAACTCTGGCTGTTTCACAAACTAAGGTGGCTTAGGTCCAAGACTGGCCTAGGGTCCCCTGTTTTCTTTGGAACTAAAAAAACCTGGAATAGTCTCTGCATCTTAACTAGTGCTGGGAGACCTGCTGAATGGCTCTTTTTACTTCTGCTGCTGCAAATTCCATCTGACTGGGTGGTATGTCAGGAATTATTCTTTTTTTTCTAAGGAGGGAAAGGAAAGGGAAGAATGTAGCCTCTGGCGATTAACCTCAGCACCCATGCATTTTGTGTGATGGCCTGCCAGGCTTGAGGATGCAAGGATAAGCATCGCCTTCAACTGCCTCTACAGTGTGGCAATCGGGCAACCTGTCTCAGTGAAAGGACCAAGAAATCACTGGTTCTGCACTTCACCTCTGCCACTAGAGTGATGTCTATTGAAACTGTTCCCCTTCTGCCTCAGGAGGGTCTGTCTACAGGAGTGTCCTGGTTAAAACCTTTAGAGCTACTGAACTACATCCTCATTCCACCCTTCTGTTTCCTGGCAAAGGTCCTATAATGGGTGGAGAAGTGGATTGCAATGGCAGACAAGATTTTACTGTCTTGTTCACTCCTGGTGAGAGTCTCCTTTACCTTCAGTCTGAAGAGTGGCAAGCCATCAAAAGGGGCATTAAGAAAAGATGTACTGAAGTCTTCTGCAAAGTCACATAATCGCATAAAGGCATGTTGCTAGATGGCTATGCCTGTACCTGCTGCTCTAGCTGTACCATTGACTGCATTAGAAAGCAGGTGCATGGACAAACTGGACAATAACTGTAGAGTAGACAATTGTGAATCAACTTTTTTTTTTTGGGGGGGGGGGGGATATCAGCCAGCAAGTTACCACAGAGGGACTTGGTAGGCTCCTTATTCAGGTCCTTCTCAAATTGCGTCATATCGACAAGGTAGTTCAGCTCTCAAAGTGCAAAAGTCACTGAGACCATCACCTGTCATGCCCTGTTAGGGGCCTGGAAAGATGTGCTCTCTTCTGAGACCTTCCTTAGTGGCTGCTGCCACAACCATAGCATCTACCAGGGGATCCTTGCTCCAGTGCTCTCTGTCTTTTGGTGTGACCAAGATCTTCCTGGGTTTCTTTGAGATGGGCTCCACCACATCAGAGCTCTTCCACAATCCACACTGATTCAACAGATCTATAAGGACATCAGCAAGTAGCATCATGCAAGAGATAGAACAGCCAGTCCACAGACTCTTCAGGAAAGACGATTTGTGGACCATCCCCCTCTCTGTTTCATCAGAGAGAGAATATCACTGAAGGTTACATCTTCTAGAGGACACTGAACTCAGGTGGTGCAGTGGTTAGCATTGTCGCCTCACAGCAAGAGGTTCTACGGTTCGATTTCCAGCTGGGGTGCCTTCTGTGCAGAGTCTGCATGTCCTCCCTTCATTTGTGTGGGTTTCCTCCCACATTCCAAAGACATGCATCTGCATTTCTCCCCAGGCATCCACTGAAAATGTGCTCTGTCCCAGTCAGACGTTCCTGGTAAACAAATGTTAAATAAATAAATCATGGTGACCATTCTCCTTCACGTAAACCTATGTCTTCTGTTACTGACTCTGGGGAGAAGTCCAAACGTCTTCTCATACATGACTGTTTCCTAGGACCCTTCCATGTTTGGGCTTCTGAGGAGGATTTGGAATCGGACTGAGAACTCACATGATGAGTACCACCAAAGCTAAAGGAGGCCGACTGTCACCATCGATTAAGATGAGGGATCTCAAAAGCAGAACCCAAGGGGAGGCTGGGTCAGAGACAAGCATGGTGCAGACATCTCCTCTCTCAATCCGGAGAGAACCCTTTCAAATGCTTCAAATGCTAAGGAAGATGCTGCACTGATAACTTTGGAGTCTATTGCTCCCCTTGAGCCTTGAGTAAGGGATAAGACTGGAGTTGAAGTTGAAACAACTATAGCTCTGACAGAAGTGCTAATTCAAAGGTTGGATTGGAATAGGAGACACCAAAAGAGAGGTGGATGGGACTCAACCTAGTAAGCTCGAAGGGGACACTGCCAAGAGAAATCCCAATTGAATCTGCATCCAGAGAACCTTCACATCATCCTGTCGACATCTGTTTTGGTAAGGCTGCTTGTGGAATGGAAGGACCTCTAAGAAGAAACTACTGAAGATGGCCGGTAGGAGCATCTCTCCTGCAGGAATAGGGAGTGAAGCCTAGGACTCACCAGCTCACATAAGAAGCATGGAGTAGTCATTCGTGATTGGATCCAAACAGTTAGGAGAGTCTTTGGGGCCAGACCCAAAAGAGCTGCTGGATCGAGAGAAGAATTTTTAGCTTTTTTTTCTCTACCACCTCCTCTCTCTCTCTCTCTATCCCTCAAAGATCTTGATTTCTCTGCCTTCTTTTCTGAGGAAGAAGAAGATGACTATGACTTTGGAGCAACAGAAGGAGCAGACATTCCCACTTGGACAGGAAGACTGTCTTTAAAGACCAATTTGTCCCCGAGTACTTGTAAAGCTCTAGTATCAAATGATGCACACACCTCACAGTCAGAGTCCAGGTGGGCTGTACCCAGACAGTACGCATATAAGAAATGCAGTTCCTGTGGGGGGAATTTTGTGCCAGCAGGCTCATCTTGAAGACTTGAACATTGTCCACCATGAAAAACACACTCAGCAGCAGAAAAACACTGAAGAAAATAACAGTTAAGCAGTTTTAAGTATTACATGCAGTCTAACTAGCTTAGAGAAAAAACTGTTTGGTTCCTGGAGGAAAGAATGGAAGAAAAGGCATGAAAAAAATTTAAAGCCAGCCATGTGGAGGTGGTCAGTAAACTTTTTTTTTCTTTAAATAGGGAGGAGATTAAAGGACGTTTTAAGCAACTATGTGAGAAAAATTCTGCCAAAGCCCAGCAAGAAAAATTAGCAGAAACACTGAAAAAAATATCACCTATCCTGTACAGATGATCAGAGCCCTCATAGCCCACAACCTTCTGACAGAAGCAGTAAATGCGATCTGTAGTCATTTGGGGAATGCAGGGAATTACGGAGTAGGGGAGGAGCCAGATCCATAAATCCACATCTTCCAAAAATGGTGCAGATATAAGACCTGAATGGAGCTGGCAACCCAAAGGTTGACTCAGATGAAAGACAACATCGGACCAAAGAAGATTCTAGATAACCACCACACCGTAACTGTGTGCTATTTTTGACCGTTGATTCTGCCTGGTTCCAGTATTTTAGTTGTTGTGTAGAAGATTCTAGATAGTTAAAAGTGGTGGATAATGACAGCACAGTACTGTTGATGTTGAATGGTGGTGATTATTGGAGAAAGTCAAAGAGAGAAAAAATTTAGCTTACCAAGAGGAATAACAAGAAATCTCATGTAAGCGAGCCAGTCTGGAGTTTTGTGTGACAGCAGATCTACAAACAGTCGAAGCACAGCACTGAGGTAATTCTCTGCTCCTGCTACTGCTATCTTTACCGGTGATGGAGTCTGGGAATTGCAGTTACAGCTGTAAAAAAAAATCCACCCAAACACAGTAAAAAGGAATGCACTTGACCTTCACCACATTTACAGTTTTCTTGTTCTACTCTAATGTTTACTGTCTGTACAGAGCATGCACTTCAAGCAAGACCAAGTCAAAACCACAAGAAAATGCATTTTCATCCAGTTACCAAGAAACTGGCTCACAGCTCATCATATGTCATGTGATTGGAAGAAATTCACTGGGTTTTACAGCCCTATAATGGCTTTCCCAGGTGAATAAAACATATAATTTGCTTCTCACCTTAAAATAAAAAGAAAACAATAAAGTGCCTAGATGGGAATGTGTTCTACTGTGTGTGAAACAGAAAGATGAGATCTTGAGTTTTACAGCCTTCCTTCCCTTGTAAACAAACATTACAAAATTTACTAAAGATACCTTAATTCTTGATTAAACACAAAATTGTTCCAACAGCCTATTATCAGATATTCCATTTTTCAGAGATTACAGGTATAAAACTTATAAAACAATTATGTTGATTTTGTCATGATAGCAAGTATGGTACGAAGCATGAGTTTTCAGGTTCTTCCATACTGAATCTAAGATGTATAAAACCATCTTATGATGCACATACATTTTTGGAAAGTTCTGAATTGGAATGCATATGTAAAACTGTCTTTTTTAAGCAAGTAAACTCTTCTCAGATAATGTTTGTCGGTACTATTTATTCACTTGCGAATTCTGAAACACATGAACAACAAAAACTGAGATCTACATGCAAGAGGGTAAGATAAGTCAGAATCACTTGCCAGCTAGCTATGCAAGGTAGCATAGGATAATATTCGTAGCAAGATGTTAACATATATTCCACTCAGAAGAAAATCTTGTTAGTGAAAGGCTCTCTGTCAGCTACTACTACCTCTTAGATCTCAGTGAAAGCACTGTTGGTAGCAGTGTATTGAAGAGAAGAATGAACACATGAAATCAAGCTGCTAGTCATGCAAACTAATGTTGAAGTCCCCTGTATGCACTGGGATTGTTTCCTTTACAAAACACCTGAAACCAGACCATACCCTGCCACTAAAGGGCAACAAGGATGAGGTTTTATCTTCTGAATTTTGCAATGTGTGGAAATAGATAAAAGTGTGGAAAAGCATGTAGGAATCTTTGCAGTCATGGGAGAAGAAACATTTCAGCTCTCAAGGGCAAGATGCCCTGCTACAGCAGACAGATTATGGAGAAGACAATATTCTCCCATATGGCAGGTATGTCAATTTGTAGGCCACTCCACTCCAAAAAGACTTGGGCAAGACAGGACGTTGCAATCCTTAGCTCTAAGATAAGTTGAGATGTGGTTTACAGAATCTGAAAACAAATTTACTTCCACTTGGATAGACCCACACAATTCCTCTGCACAAAATGTGTGAAAACATGTCATCCTGTTTGTTCCATATCACAAAACAATACAACTGCCCGACTGGAACAGGAGACATTCTATTCTCCACTATCCTTCTTAAGATTTTCCACACTGCATTCATCACCCATCTGCTGGGAGAAGGGGGTCACCTTACCTGAGAAAGATACCACATCTGTGACACATTATATTAAAGGAAGGGATGGCCCACATTTACTTTGATGGGTTATTGACCACCTCACTATACCCTGATGAGAAAGGTTTGTCACCAAAAAAAGGCACATCAGATATAATGGCTTTGCAACCGACAACTCCACATGGTTCAATGCAACATCGACATACTCAGCAACGTGGAAGCAATCATGAAGTTTACTGCTATCATAAGGAAAAACAGGCTAAGGAAGGGCCCAGGGTGAACTCTCCACTACATCCTCACTAAAAGTTTTTGAGGTTATAACCTACTGAGCGCTCTCCATAGACAGGCATGACTAACTGAAGTATGTCCAGTTCTGTCCTGATAAAGGTAGCCTCTAAGCTCGGATTAGAAAGACTGCCTCCTTAATTTTGGAGATCTTCAAATGCCTACAACCAAGGAAGCACTCAAGGTAAGGGGCACTAGCAGGAGTCCCTTGGTGAGACCACCAAGAGGCACTCTTCCAGGAAGGAGAATACATGAAGTTCCTTCTCTGGCAAGGTTTCTGCCAACATCGTTAATACCTCAGTAAACTCTATGGGTGCAAAGGAGACACCAGAATACTGCAATTTACTGCAACAGTGGCAGAGATAGAGAAAAACAACTGACTATTACCCAGGTGACAGGAGTTCAATTAATTGCTCAGGCAACTGATGGTAAAAGGCAAGAGAATGGACATACTCGTTCTGGGCAGATCTCTCATGGAGTCTTGGTAAAAGACTTGGAAAAGGCTCAAGAGGCTGTGGTGTGCAGCAAGGATTGAGGAGGTGTGGCCAAAAGAAGGGCCCAGGGCAGGCATGCCCTCTTGGTACATCTTAGAGCAAATCTAGCATTATGCGTGTGTCATCAGCATTGGGGGTGGAGAGTATGGCTACAGAAAATCCTTCACCGAGTTTCAGTATGATGATGCCTCACCTGGAATGCCCTGCTCTACAGTGTTGTCAGGTGCAGCCCCTAACAACCTGTACATTGAGTTGGGAAAATCCATGTGCAGGAATTAGACCAGAAGAGACCCTTGAAGTGTGGGTCACCTTAGTGAGCATGGCATGGGAACTGCAGAGGATATGATTATAGGGAGTTATAGCAAAAATGAAGAAGCAATCTGGAGGGAACCCTAGATACTGATGTGCTTGAAAGCACCCATATCCATCACCACACTCCAAGGCACACTGCTGTGGCAGATGCAAGAATCAATACAGAATCTCCATCCAGAATGTGAAAAACTGATGGGCTGCCAGCCCAGCCAGATAGAATTTTGTAGATAATTCTATGTCATTGTAAATATTAATATAATCCACAGGCTTGTTTTACAAATGTAAAGAGAACTATATGCTATGATTAACCTATATGTTGTACTGAGCTTCAAAAATGTACCTGTGCATCCTGCTGGAAGAAAGCTGTTAAGTAAAGAATTTTACAACTGTGTTTGATCTCAAATTCAAAGACCGGTTGTCTGGGCTACGAAATTCTTTCTATTGTTTTAAAACAGAGATAATTACTAGATTTTACTTGTAAAGTGTCCTTTATTGCTGCAGCTTCTTGGCAGGTGCAAGATTACAAATATATATGTTAAATTCTGAGTTCTGTGAGCCTGGGAAACTTAAATAAGAGGTGTCAAGAATTATATAATCTGAAATTACTCAGCATTACTGTGTATTATCAATTTAAGTGCTATCTCAGAAAAAAGAAGAGCATTTTGTATCTTGTCTTGGATCTAGTAAGAACATCCACTCACAAGAACTTGCTTGCTCTGTATGTAAGCAGTATTTAGAACAGTGATTTCTCTTAGAGCTAGATAGAAATAGTAAGATTAGACTAGCTGATTTCTATACTTATGTCAAACTGTCTTACAATTTTGTTTTAAAGTATTTCCTGTGATTTCTGAACTCTGTAATGTCATTGTGTTGAGTTTTTGTCGTGTGTTTTTTTTATTATTTATTATTAAATATTTTTAAACATTTTAACTGTGGCTGTTTTGTGTAGAGATAATTTAAGCTCTACAGCACTTGCATTTATTTGGTGATACTGTACAAAGCCACTCCAGTAGCCTTGCTGTTCATCACACTTACTAACTGGATAATAATAATATTGCACAGTAAAATTGGAAACCCTTTGGTAAGGGCCTTATTAGTAGCTGATAAGAGTAATTGGTGGCAGTGATTACTACCTTATAGCCTGGGCAGGAGGGGGCATGGCTGGAGAACCTGTGCCAGCCTTACCCAGGAGTGTCTGTGTGTTTGTATATAAATCAAATCTCAAAGTGTGCGTGTGTCAGCTACTTGGGCAGGGACACGAAGCACTGGTTGGACAGGGAGTACTGGAGGTTTTGGCTTGGCTTGACTACTTGGCCGAGATCTGAACCCTATTGCTGTATCAGTGGGGAGTCTTATTGGGGATCTGGAGAGAAAGGAAGAAACCAGCCCCAGACTGACTGTGATCTATGTGTGCTCTTAAGGGAAATTGTACTTTACCGTGTGTGTACTTGTTATCCTCCCAAAGTGGACGCCCCTCACTGGTGCTAGTGGTGAGGACTGAGGCTTCTTGATTACTGGGGCAGTGCACAGGCATCACATATTAATTGTTTAGGAATGGTGGAATATCCACACCAAATATTAATTGTTTGACAGTGGTGAGTTAGCCACATCACATATTAATTGGCTTGTAGTGGTGTGGACAGTGATTTCCTGTAGCTTGTGTACAGTGATCACTGAAGGTGTTTTTGTACTCTAAATCAGCCACGCAGTGAACATTCAGAGTTCAGATTACAATCGTTTTTTTTCTTTTGTTAGCTCAGTTAGTCAGGGAGAGCAGGCAAGTATGTCAGCAGAGGAGTATGGCAAGCTGAGATGTGCCAGGCTAAAGGACTGGTGCATGGAAACCTGACTAAGGCAGACATGGTTGCAGATCAGACTGACCGTGGAGGTGTACAACACTTAGAGAATGGATAGCTCAACAGTTCTACAGAGGACTTAAAAATCCATCTGTAGCCAAAGAGACTTGAGTTGGAGGCCAGGCGTTTGGAAATGGAAGCTGTGGAGAAGGAGAGGCCAAAGCAACATGAAAAGGAGATGCTGACTCTTCACCAGAGTCATGGAGGTAATGGGGAAGGAAGTAACCGGACCCCAGAACCACAAAAGGTCCTCCAACTATAAATTATCTCTACTTGACTCCCACGTAGACTATTCTCTATCCGTATAGCTAAGCACTTGCTCCTACAGTACTTATCACCTCGATACAGCACTCTTGTTATAGGAAGTACCCCAAAAAAAGCAAACCCCATTTCTCAGTCACCCACATCCCCAAAACCTTTTTTTTAAGTTTTTCTGTCTATTCCTTCTAGCATGTCGAGGGATCAGTTGCTAATATCCTCTCCTGCTCAGCTGGTGAACCTGGGATTATTGAGGCAATGTTACAATTGCCTCATGTACACAGACAACCCTCTCCTCCTCCCACAAAACACAAATACATGCGAGAGATGCAACTATACGGCCAAACTGGAGGCTGAGCTCTCTCAACATAGGACTGGCAAGACCAGACAGGAGGAGAAGGTAACCACACACACTATAGACCCAGTCTCACATAATACCATCACAACCTCAAATCATACACATAAACACACAAAGACATACTCGAGGCTCTGATCAAAAATCTACCAAAACAGCAGAGGCCACCAAAGCAGACACCCAAACAACTACCACCTCAGAACACAACACCTGCATCACATAGACCACGCAGTCAGAGTGTCAAGCAGTCACAGCCCTTAAGGCCAAACACTATGCCAGACACACTAGTCATTGGTGACTCCATAGTCAGACACACTGATGTCCCGCTCACCAGACTGAGTAAGGAGAAGGTCACAGTAAGCTGCCTGTCGGGTGCTAGAATCCGCCACATAACGCATGCACTCAGGTCTTTCAACAGCAGGTACAAGTACGACTCAATCATTGTCCACGCTGGTGTAAACGACCTGAGATGTACCTCCCTGGACTACATGAAAAGAGACACAGAGGAGCTCTCTGATTATGTAGCCCAGGCAGGTATGACCCTGACCTTGAGCAGTATCCTACCTTCACCAACAATGATGCCACAATACAGAGATAAGATGATCAGTTTTAACAATTGGCTTAAACTCTGGTGTCATTCAAAGGGGATCCAATGTCTGCCTGCCTGGGATGACATGCTGGACAAGCCACGCTGCTTCGCAAGGGACGGCTTGCACTTGTTACCCCTGGGATTCCGGATTTTGGCAAAGGCTCTTGCCACCCCCATAGTGCCTTTTTTAGGCAAGGCTCAAATTCTAAACCTACCACCCTAGAACAAAACAAAGAAAAAAACTAAGGGTAATGCTGCTCAATGCCAGAAGTCTCAACCTCAAGATGCACGCACTCGAGGCCCTTCTCAGTATGGAGAACATCGATGTCTGTGCTGTGACAGAAACCTGGTTCAAGGCTCCTGAGAGCACCCCAGCACTATCAGGTTTTACCTCATATCATGCGTTCCGCCACAAAACCCGGACAATACCAAGAAAGGAGGAGGGGTATCCATATTCATCAAGGACACCCACACCTCAAGATTGGTGGCATCGACGATGCATCGGAAACCATCCAGGTGCAATTAACCATAGGCAAGACTGCTATGCAAATTGTAGCATGTTACAGGCCACCCTCGCAAACTCAGGAACCTCACATGGCCTTCCTGAAAACAGTGGAGGGATAAATGTATCTCGAACACCATCATACTAGGTGACTTCAACTACCCTAATATAGACTGGGAACACTACTCAAGCCCAAACACTCTAGCCCAAAAGTTCCTGGAATTCATAAACTCAAATGCCATGGAACAACTAGTCACCATCCCCACAAGAGGAGAGAACATACTTGATCTCATCATCACGAACATGGGAGCACAATGTTCAATGCCAGAAGTATACCCCTCACTGGTGAGATCTGATCACAAACTAATCTCGCTGGAGGTCCTCATCCCGCCCCTCCCGAAATGAAAAAGACCACAGTAAAGAACTTCTCGAAAGCCGACTTCACACTTCTAAAGACTAGTGTGGTCTCCTTTAAGGCCCCTGAGCCGGCGGTTAACATTACTCAAACCGCTGAATCACTTACAAATGCCTTCTATCAGCACCTGCAGGGCTGCATGGATCAGGCAATCCCAAGCAAAACAAAGACTCTTTGCACCAAAGGCAAGCGTCCAGTCTGGTGGACCCCAGCCATAAACAAACTCTACAATAAAAGGAGAAAGCTACTACAAGATAGAGCAAAATCCTTAAACGGTAAGACACCGCTGATCACTATAAGTAAAAAGCTAAGAGCTCTCATAAAATCATCCAAAGCTAATTTTGAGAAAAAAATAGCTAAGGACTCTAAAGACAACCATAAAGCATTCTTTAGCTATGTCAGAAACCTAGGAGAAAACTCCCAGATATGCTCAGAATTAGTTCAAAATGATGTGAAGATTACTGAACCTACAGACATTGCCAACATACTGGCTGACAGGTTCAGTGCAAACTTCTCCCCACCCTCCCCGCCTAAAGAAGAGATATATATACCAAATGATTGTAGCCCCCCAAACATCTCCAACGCTCAGGTGAGAACTGCTCTCTCCAAGGCAAAGAACACAGCATCCATGGGACCTGATGGTGTCCCCGGCTGTGTGCTCCATGAACTCAACGAGGAATTAAACCCACAGTTAGGACAGCTGTTTAATCTTAGTCTCACCTCCGGATGTTACGTTGCCAGGAGTGGCGCACAGCGACTGTGGTCCCACTCCACAAAGGCGGTGCCTCCACCGACCCTGGAAATTACCGTCCCATTAGCTTGACAAGCCTGATCTGCAAAGCCATGGAAAGGATCATAATGGATCTCATAAATAAAGACATAGGGAATTTGCAGACTTTGGATCCAACCCAGTTTGGCTTTGTCAAAGGCAGATCATGCCTTTTAAACTTGGTTGACTTTTTCGAAACAGTCACCAAGGCCATTGACGAGGGAAAGGCAGTCCATACAGCCTACCTAGACCTGGCGAAGGCTTTCGATACAATACCCCACTCGGGTAACATTGAAAAACTCATCAACTTAAATGTAAACCCATACATTACAAGATGGGTTGCAAACTGGCTGAGTGACAGAACCCACAGGGTCAGAGTTGCTGGCGCCATGTCAGACTCTAAGCCTGTCACAAGTGGTGTCCCACAGGGCTCAGTCCTGGGCCCACTCTTGTTTGGCATCTACTTTTCTGAAGTACAAGCAAACACAGGAGGGTTATGGCTGACAAAGTTCGCAGATGACTGCAAACTGGGTGCCGTAGTTGAGAACACATCCGACACAGATATCCTTCAGAAGGGTCTCACAGAAACGGATAACTGGTGCCAGAGTCATGGCCTCAAGTTAAATGCCAAGAAATGCATAGTCATACCCTTCGGGAAAAATAAGGTTACCCCTAGCTACCATATAGGTGGCAATCCCCTGAACACAGAAGAAGTTATTAGGGACCTGGGAACCCAGGTTGACAGTAGCCTGTCATTCGACACTCATATTGCTAAAGTAGTTAGGAAGACCTTCTACATTGCCCACCTTATCATGAAGGGATTCACATCTAGATCAAGGGAAGTCATAGTCTCCCTATACTCATCACTCATCAGACCAATGATCGAGTACAATGCCCCATTCGAATGTATCTGACCCGACACTTGCAGCAGCTGGAGAGGCCACAAAAGTTCCTCACCAAAAGGATAAAGGGTCTCAAAAATCTGTCTTATGCTGCATGACTGAAAGAACTCCAGTTATATTCAGTTGCGCACCGCTTACTCAGAGGTGACCTATGCCTGACATACAAGGCCATGTCAAACCCAGATTTGATGAATATGCTTCATCTCAAAAAATCTAGATCCCTCAGAGCCACAAGGGCGGGTGACTTAAACCTCGACACGGTTATTAATAGGACGTGCTGGAGGGATAGATTCATCACCCAAAGACTCCCTATGCTGTGGAACAAAATCCCGGTTTATGTGAGGCAGAGCACCTCGCTGGCCTTGTTCAAGAGGAATCTTGACCAATGGATGGGAGATCGCAGATACACCCCAGGGGTTACCTCAGTGTCACTGCTCGACAGAGGCACAGCTAAATAATGGGCATAGTTTCTCCAAACTAAGGGGTGGCGTAAGCCACAAAACTATGGCTAGGCTTATAAATGCCCTCGGGCAGATAGCCTAGTATGAACCTATGAACCTATTTCTTCCACAGTTTATAGAGGGGCTAATTTTGATAGTTTCATTCATATGTTTGAGAGGGTATGTAAACAGAATGATGTTGACCAAAGGCTCTGGTTACGGTACCTGAGCCCCTTACTCCATGGTAAAGCTGTAAATATCCTTTCCAGACTGTCTGATCATAATTTCTTAAACTATAATGCTGTAAAGAGTTGTCTGTTAGAATTTTTTAAGCTAACACCTGAAACTTATAGGAAAAAAAGTTTTGTGAGAGTAGATGCAAGGTAGATGAAAGTGCGTGAATATGTTGCTGAACTAAGCACTTATTTTCATAGATGGGTGAGTGGATGTCACTTTTGAAGGGCTGGCATACCTTTTGGTGAAGGAGCAAGCCCTTTGCACTTTGCCTGAGGACATGAGGATATGGTTAGCTGATAGACAATGTGCTACTTCAGATGAGTTGGGGAAGAAGGGAAACCTATACCTAGCAAGAAGGGTATCACTGCACAGGAAAGGGACACCCAGTGCTGCTCATGGGCCTAAAGGAACCCATGGTGGGCAATGGCAGCCCAGCCTGTCCCAACAGAATCTGTCAGTAGCAGAGGAAGCCACTAGTCCAGGTACATGTCCAGGATGTAGGGTTCAATGTTTTGAATGCAACCAGTGGGGCCATGTGGCATAAAGATGTCCACGGAGCAAGGTGGGGAACAAAAGATGAGACAGCCAGTAAGTGGGAATGACAAAATGCCAATAGTAGGTAGTCTTGAGACAACAGGGGTACCAAACTACTATCTTGCAGATGTCCTGATAGGGAAGGATTTTGATAATGCAGTACCGTGTGTTAATGCAGTTACACGTAGTCAGGCTGGGAGACAAGCATGTGGGTCTGGTAGCCTGGGGGAGACCCAGAAAGAACACACACTTGCAGCCAGGACTGGTAAGGTGGGTACATCAGGGAGGGAGCTACCCTGTAGCAGTGAGTCTGAAGGTGAGCCACAACTGCTTGTTGATACTAATGGTCCCTTGGACAGAGGGACTGCAAGGGCAGAGGTGAGTAGTAGTACCCAGACTTTCAGTGAGGCACCGCTGTCAGAGGATACCATACTTCTTGTGGAAGGGGAGCTGGGAAGGTTACAAAGAAAGAGTTGAGACAGGATCAGTTGTCAGATCCTACATTACAAGGCATGAGACAGGTAGCTAGTGAGGCACCTGATTCTCAAGGGAAGGGGGAATCTGTATACTGGGACAAAGGGTTACTGTACAGAGAGTGGACCCCTGAGGGAGGGCTAGAAGGTGAGAGGATACAGCAGTTGGCAGTGTTGGCACTTCTAGCCATAGCCCATGATATTCCCTTTGCAGGTCATATGGGCATAAAATGTACAAAGAGACATATTATGCAGAACTTCTATTGGCCTGGAATTTCCAGAGAGGTAACAGGGTACTGCGGGATCTGTGAGCTGTGCCAAAAGATAGGCAAGGTAGGAGATAAGGTGAAAGCTCCTTTGATGCCTTTGCCTGTGATTGAGAAGCCATTTCAGATGGGTAGATATGGATATTGTGGGGCCTCTGAGTACTCCAAGTTCCAAAAGGAAAAAATGTATCCTAGTAGTAGTAGATTATGCTACCAGATACCCTGATGCAGTGGCTTTATCCTCCATTGAGGGGAAAAAGGTGGCAAATGCTTTGTTACAGATTTTCAGCAGGGTAGGTTTCAAAAAAGAAATACTGACAGAGGTGCCAATTTCATGTCAGACCTGCTGGCTTGTCTGTGGAATTACTGTGGGGTGAAGCACCTGAAGACCGCCCCCTACCACCCCCAGACTAATGTTCTTGTTGATAGGTTAAACTCTACACTCAAGTCCATGCTGTGGGCATTTTCAGACCAGTTTAAGAGGGAGTGGGGACAAATATTTTCCCCATCTGTTGTTTGCTTACAGAGAGGCTCCCCAGGAATCCATGGGTTTTTCACCCTTTGCGTTGCTGTATGGGCATAGGGTGAAAGGACCTCTAGATTTAATTCGAGATGAGTGGGAAGATGAGTGTGAATCTCAGCAGTCTGTTGTGGCATATGTCTTAAACCTCAGGACAAGGCTCAGGGAAATCATGGGCTTAGCCCAGGAGAACCTGGCAGAAGCTCAACAGCAGAAAAAGGTCTGGTATGACAGAAATGCTTGAGCTACAGAGTATGCTGTAGGGCAGCAGGTAATGGTTCTCATTCCTGTCAGACACAACAAGCTGCAAGCAGCTTGGGAGGGACCCTACAACGTGGTAAGGAGAGTCCAGTGATTTTAACTACATGCTGGAATTGCTAGGCAGGAGCACAAACTGCACCATGTTAACATGATGAAACCTTACCATGATAGGGAGGCTCTTGTGCCGAGTATTTGCAGTGGACTGCAGGAGGAGTCTGTGGAAGATCTGGTGACTTGATCTCCTCAGTGAGGCTTGGACTGACACCTCAGTGGAAGCAGTAGCAATGTCCCAGCAGCTATCTTCTACTCAGGTTTGAGAAATCCGTGCAGTGTTACAGGAGTTTGGGGACATGTTCACTGGGAAACCAGGGTGCACCCACCTGGTGCAACACCAGGTGGATACAGGACCCCAAAGGAGTATTTAGCCAGGCCCTTTATAGGGTGCCTGAGAGAGTCAAATAGACTCTAAGGGTGGAGATGCATGAAATGTTGGAATTGGGGTAATTCAAGAGCCTAAGAGTCCCTGGGCCTCCCCAGTGCTGCTGGTGCCAAAGAAGGATGGCAGCACCAGGTTCTGTGTGGACTACAGAAAATTAAACAGTCACACAGAGTTAGATGCTTACCCCATGCCTAGGACAGGTGAAGCCCTAAAGCTGCTGGGTGGGGCTAAGTATCTTACGACCATTGATCTTATCAAGGGTTACTGGCAGGTGCCCTCAACTCCCAGTGCTATAGAGAGAGGTCAGCCTTTGTGACTCCTTTTGGCTTGTATGAGTTCATAAAGATGCCCTTTGGGGTGAAAAATGCCCCAGTGACTTTCCAGAGGCTGGTAGATCATATCCTAGCAGGAGCAGGAGGGTTTGCCGTTGCTTACTTAGATGACATTGCCATCTACAGCCATTCCTGGCAAGAGCACCTTCAGCATGTCAGGGAGGTGCTGGGCAGACAACAAAGGGCAGGGTTGACCATTATGCCCAGCAAATGTCAGGTGGGTATGGCAGAGGTCTCCTACCTGGGACATAGAGTGGGGAGTGATAAGAAACCTTGGGACCCAGGTGGACAGTAGTCTCTCCTTTGATAGTCACATCACCACAGTAGTCAGGAAGTCCTTCTACGTGGCACACCTCATCATAAAAGGATTCTCATCCAGGAAAAAAGAGGTCATTGTTCCCCTCTACTCGTCACTCATTAGACCCATTATACAGTACAACACCCCTTTTGGAATGTACCTCACAAGACATCTGCAGCAGCTGGAAAGGCCACAGAAGTACCTCACAAAGAGGATTACTCGCCTCAAACAAATGCCCTACATTGACCGCCTCAAAAAACTCCAGCTTTACTCCGTAGCATATCGCCTACTCCGAGGTTATCTCTACCTAACATATAAAGCTATGTCAAACCAAGAGCTGTTGGACATGCTACACCTAAAGAAATCCCAATCCCTCCAAGCTATACGCTCTAGGGACCTAAACCTTGTCACCACAATAAATAGGACACACTGGAGGGATAGATTCCTGTCCCAGGGACTTCCTATACTCTGGAACAAGCTACCTATTTATGTCAAGCAAAGTTCTTCATTAGCACTCTTTAAGAAAAATCTTGATGAGTGGATGGGAAATAGGAAATACACCCCGGGGATCACTTCTGTGTTTCTGCTGGACAGTGGCACAGGAAAATAACTTTCGTGGGTGGCATAAGCTATGGAACCTTGCTGGCCAGGCTTACGTAGGCCCTTGGGCCGAAAGCCTAGTACCTACCTATGAACCTGCCAAAGTGTAAGCCATTCAAGCATGGCCTGCACCTGTTACCAAAAAGCAGGCAAGGGCATTCTTAGGGACAGCAGGGTACTACAGAAAGTTCATCCCCAGTTATAGTACCATAGCTGCTCCCCTCACAGACCTGACAAGGAAAAACATGCCAGATAAGGTAGTGTGGACCCCAGCATGTGAGCAGGCATTCCAGAAGCTTAAAGAAGCTATGGGAGGACCCTCTGTGTTAGCCAGTCCAGATTACAGCAAAGAATTTGTTGTGCAGGTGGATGCTGCGAACCATAGGGTGGGGGCTGTACTCAGCCAGACTTCTTCAGAGGGAGAACAGCACTCAGTGGTTTATCTCAGTCATAGGCTTCAACCTAGGGAGGAAGGCTATGCAGTTGTAGAAAAGTAATGTCTAGCCATAGTGTGGGCACTGCAGAAACTTCAGCCTTATCTGTATGGAAGAAAACTCACTGTAGTTACAGATCACAATCCCCTAACATGGTTACAAAATGCCAAGTTACTCAGGTGGAGTCTAGGGTTGCAAGTATATATGTCAGTGTAGCACTGCAGTGGGATTAGCAATGCTAATGCAGATGGGCTCTCAAGACAGGGAATGGGGTAACGTATACCCAGATAGACTCAATCCTGTTAAGCAATGATTCTCAAGGGACACTTGAAAGACTAGCTTGAGTTCTCGGGGGAGGGGGGAGAGAAATGTGAAAAACTGAGGGGCTGCCGCCCAGCCAGCCAGAATTTTGTAGATAATTCTATGTCATTGTAAATATTAATATAATCCATAGGCTTGTTTTACAAATGTAAAGAGAACTATATGTTATGATTAAACTATATGCTGTACTGAGCTTCAAAAATGTTACCACAGTGCATCCTGCTGGAAGAAAGCTGTTAAGTAAAGAATTTTACAACTGTGTTTGATCTCAAGCTCTGAGACAGGATGTCTGGGCTAGGAAATTCTTTCTACTGTTTTAAGACAGAGCTAATTACTAGTTTTTACATGTAAAGTATCCTTTATTGCTGCGGCTTCCTGGCAGGTGCAAGATTACAAAAATATGTTCAATTTTGAGTTCTGTGAGCCTGGAAAACTTAAATCAGAGATTTCAAGAATGGTGTAATCTGAAATGACTCAGCAGTAGTGTTATTATAAATTTAAGGGCTATCTCAGAAAAAAGAACAGCATTTTGCATCTTGTCTTGGATCTAGTAAGAACAACCACTCACTAGCATTTGCTTACTCTGTATGCAAGTAATATTAAGAACAGTGATTTCTCTTAGAAATAGATATAAATAGTAAGATTAGACTAGCTGTTTTCTATATTTATGTCAAACTGTCCTACAATATTATTTTAAAGTATTTCCTGTGATTTCTGAACTCTGTAATGTCATTGTGTTGAGTTAACAAGTATTGTCATATTTGTTGTGTGTTTTTTACTGTACAAAGCCACTCAAATAGCCCTGCTGTTCATCACACTTACTAATTGGATAATAATAATATTGTACAGTAAAATTGGACACCCTTTGGTAAAGGCCTTATTAGTAGCTGATAAGAGTAGTTGGACACAGTGATTACTACCTTATAGCCTGGGCAGGAGGGTGCATAGCTGGAGAGCCTGTGCCAGCCTTCCCCAGGAAGGTCTGTGTGTTTGCATATAAACCAAATCTCAAAAGTGTGTGTGTGTGTGTGTGTGTGTGTGTGTGTGTGTGTGTGTGTGTGTGTGTGTGTGTGTGTGTGTGTGTGTGTGTGTGTGTGTGTGTGTGTGTGTGTGTGTGTGTGTGTGTGTGTGTCAACTATTTGGGCAGGGACATGAAGCACTGGTTGTACAGAGAGGGTACTGAAGGTTTTGGCTTGACTACTCGGCTGAGATCTGAACCCTATAGGTGTGCCAGTGGGGAATCTTATTAGGGATCTGGAGAGAAAGGGAGAAACCAGCCCCTGATTGACTGTGATCTCTGTGTGCTCTTAAGGGAAATTGTACTTTACTGTGTGTGTGTACTTGTTATCCTCCCAATGTGGACGCCCCTCACTGGTGCTAGTGGTGAGGATTGAGGCTCCTTGATTACTGGGCCAGTGCACAGGTGTCACACAGAATATAACAGTCACCGTGACTTGCTTTCTTTCTTTTTTTTTTTAACTTTGCCCCAATACATGCCAAACGCTGACACCCTCCCAGCCAGTCAGCTCATTTCTTCCTTATCAATAGGATGAGAGATACCTGGGAGAAAGCTATCAAGAGTGCTTTATTTCTTTTCTCTTATACCATACTGCCTGTGTGCACTTAGGAATGCTGAAGAAGGTGGGCATGCAATGACTTGATGGTGCTCAGAGGTCATTCACTTCTGCAAGTGGCATGCACTAGCAAGTAACCCCACCAATCATTCTCAAGCACAGTAGGCAGTTTCTCCCAGTCACTATCACAGAACATGGACTTCCTCTTGTATTCCCTGACTGCAGGCCAACCCCCCACAAAGAAAGGTGGGTGAGCCATGCCCCTTCACTCTTCTTTCTCCCTGTCTGGCCTTCCAGTGCGGGGGCTACTAAATCAAACCCCAACCACTTGGTTCGCAGTCATGGCTCCTTCTCACTGTACTCAGACTTGGAGAGGGACAAAAGCTTTTTCAGCACGATTCACAAAGAAAGACTGACAGATTAACAGGTGAGACAGACACACTGAAGGCTCTAAACTGTATGTGGTAGAGAAAACTTGTTTCTCTATCATACCGAGTGCTTTATCCACCTCATCAGACAGTGAGCTGGTAATCTGATGAGGTCTCTAGAATATACGGTTTTGGCAGCCAGCAGCATTAAACTTATCAAGGTCTTGCTAACTGAATTAACTAGGCATAGTAAATCCCAGCTCAAAAGAATAATTCCCTTAGTTACAACCATTTGATCTCACAACATATCTGATAAAGCAGTCTACAGGGAATTATCTGTCAATTTGTTACATTCCCAAAAATAATGTTCCAATTTTCCTCTCTCTTTTTCATTACACCTTCAGCATTTGCCATCTACCTGAGGAAAAAAAATTCTCTGAAGTCTGCTTGGGTACAAAATTATCTATGCGAGCACTTCCAAGCAAAAATCCTAAACCTTCTGGATTATGTTTGTACAACTTTGAGACGTATCGATATCTTCCCACTGTTCTTTTGTAAATTGCTTTTCCAGTCTTTCTTCCCAATCTCCTCTGATAGATTCTTAAAATTATCATGCAATATTTTACACCCCTAATTCCTCTTTTTTACTTTCATTACACTTTGTTAACCAGATAGGTCCCACTAGGCCAATGTCCTCTTTGTAGGGGAAACCCAATGTAGTACTCATACTGAGAGTAGAGGAAATTTGGCCAGGACACTTGGGAAAGTACAGTTGTGTACACTTACCATAAATGTAGATGTTCGAGTGTATTCACTGTTGCAGTCATCACATTTGGGTTATCCCTGCCAGGGTAGCCCTTGGCTGGCCAGAATACCAGAGGCTTAGTATTTCTACGTCGGTTGCTGTCGCTTCAGGACTGATGTCAGGTCATCAGTAGTATAAAGTAAGGCAGCCAACGCCATTACATCAGTTTTTTCAGCCCTGTCAGGAGCCCCCAAATGGGAGCCAGGTTCTGGTGGAAGAAGTCCACCAGTAGAAAGTAAATACCAAAACATCCTTTGTAAGGAGAGAGAGAAGAAAGAAGATGGGGGTGGAGGGAGGGAAACCAAGCCTGCAACAGTGAATACACTCGAACATCTACATTTATCATAAGTGTACACAACTGTACTATGTTATTCATGTTTCACTGTTGCAGTCATCACATTTGGGTTGATTCTCAAAGCTGAGGAAAAGAGTGGAGGCAGTTAAGGAAACTAGGGGCTTGCTAGGATGCCCTGCAAGACTGCAGTGGCAAAGCCTGCCATGGATTTGGAGAAGATAGGCAGGTGGTAGTGTTTGGTCAAAGTGTGAACAGATGTCCAGGTGGCAGCATCCAAGATGTCCCTGGTGGGGACTCCTCTGAGGAAAGCTGCAGAGGTGGTGGCTGCTCTGGAGAAGTGAGTCCTGACTCCCTTAGGGGAAGGCTTTGCATGTTGCTTGTAACAAAAATGGATGCAGTGTGCTATCCATTTGGAAACTGTTTGTTTGGAGATGACTTTGCCCTCTGCCCCTGCAGCAAAGCTAACCAGCAATTGATCAGACTTTCTGAATGATTTAGTCCTGTCTAGATAGAATCTGAGCTGTCTGTGCACATC
Source organism: Protopterus annectens (assembly GCF_019279795.1). Taxonomy (NCBI): domain Eukaryota; kingdom Metazoa; phylum Chordata; order Ceratodontiformes; family Protopteridae; genus Protopterus; species Protopterus annectens. The sequence continues at coordinate 421,165,624 of NC_056737.1, read as the reverse complement.
TAGAGAGTGCAGGATCCTTTATCCCTTGTTCTGTGAGTTAAGGAAAAAGGTGGGCAAATGAATGGATTGGTTAAGAGCCACACTGGACACCACTTTGGGCTCGAAGGATGGGTTAGTCCTGAGGGAAACCCTGTCAGCATGGAAGATGATGAAGAGCTCCACAGCCATGAGTGCTTGTAGCTCTGAGACCCTTCTGGCTGAAGTGATGGCCAGAAGAAAAGCTGTCTTCCAGGAGAGAAATTTTAACTCTGCTGAAGATGCTGGTTCAAAGGGGGGTAGTGCGAGCTTTTCCAACACAAAGTTAAGGTCTCAGGCTGGGGTAGGTGCTCTTCTGGGTGGCCTCAAGTTGCTAGCCCCTCTTAGGAATTGTTTGATCAGAGGGTGTGAGAAAAGGGGCTGCCCAGTGAGGAAATGAGCAGAGATGGCAGAGGCATGAATTTTAATAGAGGAATAAGACAGACCACTGTGTAGTAGGTCAGCTAAGTAATCCAGGATAAGAGGGAGGGAGGGCTGTGCAGTATCGGCTCCCTTAGGCTGAATCCAGGTGCAGAACCTTTTCCATTTGTCAGCATAAGATTTTCTTGTGCTAGGGCATCTGGCCTCACGTATAACATCTAGAACCTGTTTATTGAGGTTGGCAGATTGATCAGTGGTTAGGGAATAAGCCAAACAACCAAATTGAGGGTCTGCAGCTTGGGATGCATAAATTCTCCTTCCCTCTGGGTCAGGAGGGTTGGGGTCTGAGTGAGATGCCATGGTAGTAGTGGGGACAGGCTGCACAGCAGTGGGTACCAGTGCTGGTGAGGCCAGTCTGGACCAATAAGAATTGTCCTTGGTTTTTCCTCCCTTATTTTGAGCAGTACCCTGGGGATGAGAGGTAGTGGAGGAAAGGCATAAACCCATAGACTGACCCAGGAGGACAGGGCATCCACTTTCCAAACCATGCAGTGATGCTCCCTGGTGCAGAACTTGCTGAGCTGATGGTTGGTGTGGGAGGCAAAGAAGTCGACCTTCGGGGAGCCCCATTTCTGAGTTATTAGGGTGAAGGTTCTTTTTGTCTAGCTGCCACTCGTGTGGGTCCAGTAGATTTCTGCTTAAGTGGTCTGCCAGAGAGTTTAGAGAACCTGGTAGGAATTATGCTAACAGGTGGAGTTGCATGGCAGAGGCTGTGTGCCAAAGGGTCATGGCCAGCCTTCACAAAGGGTAGGAGTGAGTGCCTCCCTGCTTGTTGATAAACCACATCACAGTGGTGGTGTCTGTTTTGATCAGGTGAGCCCCTGGGGAGAGAAGGGGCCTGAAAGCTGTTAATGCATGCTGACCAGCTAACTGTTTTTGGCTGATGTGCAGATGGATTTGCTTGGGGCTCCATTGACCCTGTATGCACCTGCCATCTAGGTGTGCACCCCAGGCATCGTCCGATGCACTGTGGTGAGGGTCTGAGTGGTGGGGGGTGGTTGTTGTGGGAGCATGCTGCTGCCCACCAAAGAAAATCTTTCCTGAAGCAAGGTATCATGGGTATAAGAGTTTCCAGGTCTTGAGAGTGCTGACACCAAAGACTTTTTAGGTACCACTGAAATTTCCTTATAAGCAGTCTAACATATGGAATGAGTAGAATGCAAGATGCCATGAATCCCAGAGCTTGCAGGATTTTCCTTGCGGATAACTGGGGTCTGGTGGCTAGTTGAGATAGGTAGGCTGTCAGGCAAATTTGCTTTTTTGGTGTAAGGAATGCCATCTGGGATGCTGTGCCCAGGCTTGCTCCCAGGAATATTAATCCTTTGGGTGGGTACTTGTTTGGATTTCTTTTCATTGATAGTGTACCCTATGGAGGTCAGTAGGGACTTTACAAAGGCCAGATGCTTGAGCAGCTTTTCATGTCTGCCTAAATTAGGCAGTTGTCTAAGTATGGGTAAATCTGGATATTCCTTTGTCTGCAAAAGGCAATGGCAGGAGCCAGACATTTTGTGAAAACTCTGGAAGCAGTAGATAAGCCAAAGGGAAGTGCAGAGAACTGAAACTGCAGAGATCCTGCCCTGAAATGTAGATATTTCCTACATGATTCCCTGATAGGAATGTGGAGGTAGGCCTCTTTTAGGTCTAGGGTGGCTAGCCAAGCATCCTTGGTGAGAATGGGTATCAGTTGCTGAAGGGTGAGCATTTTGAATTTTGGTATCACCAGGAAGATGTTTAGAATGGATAGACAGAGCATGGGGCACCAGGTGCCCTCTTTTCTGGGTACCAGAAAAGGTCTGGAGTAGAAACCTTGGCATTTCTGTTTTGCAGGAACGTGCTCTATTGCCCTCACAGAGAGCAGGGAAAGGACTTGTTTTTGTGCCTCTGCCCACTGGTTTGGAGGTAAATCTGGGAACCCTTTTGGAGATGGAAGAGTGTGGAAAGAAAATTTTGTATCCCTGTGACACTATGCTGAGGACCCAGTGGTCGCCAGTAATGGTGGCCCAGGTTCTTGCGTGAAAGGTTAGTTTTCCTGCTAAGGGTAAGTGAAGGTGGCCAGAGGAAGGAGAGTCATTGTGAGTTCTTACCATGAGGGGGCGGCTTAGAACTCCCTGTTTTTGAAGTGGAGGAATTACACTATTTTTATCTCTGCATTCCCTGTGGCTCCTGTCTGGGGGGGGGGGTCTGCTTCCACAGGGTCTGGGCTGAACTGACCTGGTGGGAGCAGGAAAGGACCAGTGCTTGGAGGGGCAATGCCTGCTGAACCTGGGTGGCTGGACCTGCAAGAAATCCTTAACTGTCTGCATAGATTTAGCTTTTTCTTCCATCTTTTTTAAGACCTCCTCTGCCTTGATGCCATATAAGTTGTCTTTGTGCAAGGGTGCATCCAGCAATTGAGACTTAACATGATCTGGCAAGGGCTGTTCCTTAAGCCATGTGGGGCTTCTAAGGACAGAACCGGTGACTGCTGCCCTGCAAGAAGCTTCTAGTGCGTCAAAGCCACAGTGCAAGGTGTGCTTAGTTAATTGACTTGCAGAATGCATTAACTCTTGTAACTCTTTAGATTCTGCACAAGCAGGAAAGGAAGACACTTTTTGTTTGAGGAGTTCCATGGCATGTTGCTGAAATTTTGGTATATATAACTGGCAATTTAGTGCTCTGACAGCAAAAGTAGCAGAGGTGTATACTTTTTTACCCCATCTGTCTAATGCTTGGGAATCCCTATCTATCTGAGGGGGTGGGATTCTAAGCAGAGGTTGCTTTAATTCCTTTAGGCCCTTGAGCAATTACCTCAGGGTCAGCAGTAGGATTTTTAAAAAGAAATTTGTGTGAGTCAGGGACTCTGTAGTAATGGTCAGGTTTTCTGGGTACAGGAGGTAGGGAGTCAGGAGTTAAACTGGATTCCAGGAAAACATCGTCCACAACATCCAGGACTGGGGGAATGGCCAGGGGTCTGGGCTGTGGAAGAGCTAAGAATTCCCTGAGTCTCTTTTTAGACTGAGAGTAGTCCTGACATTCCCATTGGAAATGCTCCCTTAAGGTATGAAGGGTTTCCCCAAAGGAAATGTCCTCAGGGAGAGAGGTTGAAGGGATGGAGTCCTCTGCATCAGAATCCTCATAAGCAGAGAGGAGTTGCATATCTTCATATTCAGATGCATCAGAGTCATCAGACTCCTATTTCAGACAAAACTACTGGGGACAGACCTCTTTTTCTTTTGAAAGGGCTAGCTTGGCTTCCCCTGATCAGCATGATAAGGTCTTCTGCCAATTTAAGCATTTGAGACTGAGGCAAGGAAGCAGGTACCTGAGATTAGGTTGTCGGTTTCTTGGGTGTGGTTCATACCCTAGGCCTTAGAAACTCAGTAGTTTTTGAAAGAATGGTAGAAGCGAAAGAAGTCGTTTTTTTATCGAGAATTGGTAGTGCGAAGAACTTCCTTGGAAGCCGTTGCCTGCTCAGTGGCTCCGGACCCATACAAGGGAGACACAACCACAGGATCCCTAGTTGCAGAAGAGTTTTGCAGCATACTGGACTCCGAAAAGGTCTTGGTAGCGGCCTGCGAATCCACAGAAGCGGGCATCAGAGGCTGCGAAAGTGCCTCACTGAGGACCGGAGAACTGACGACTAGCTTAATGGAAGCATCGTCGGTAGGTTTGGACCTGTGCGGTTTGTCTCTGTCTTTATCCTTACGTTTTTTCAGAAGATCTGCTGTCAGATGGCTTACCAAAGCCATATCGGAATTAGAGGACTGTAAGCAAAAAATATCTAGCTACAATAAGGGCCTGACGACTTATAGTTCTGGCATTGAACAAAGCACAAAAGCAACAGCGGGGGACATTGTGGTCTGGGCCTCAGCAAGTGACGCAGTAAGAATGAAAGTCTTGGTGTGGTATTTGCTTTCCATAGGCGAGACAAGTGTTAACTTTTTCTGACATCGGTTAGTGCAAGAAAAAAAAATCCCCAAAGGGGTACTTAGCTTTAGAAGACTTCAGCTTCAGTTTGGAAGATGAAACCCATGTAGCGGCTGACCGGCACTCATGCGAACTGCTTCTGCTTCATACTCCTCGTCAAGAAAGACTGATGTAATGGCGTCGGCTGCCTTACTTTATACTACTGATGGCCTGAAGTCAGTCCTGAAGTGACAGCAACCGACGCAGAAATACTAAGCCTCTGGTATTTGGGCCAGTCGAGGGATACCCTGGCAGGGATAACCCAAATGTGATGACTGCAACAGTGAAACACGAAGAACATCTTCACTTACTCATTTTGTGGACACTGATGCATGGGGACACACTTGACATTAGCAATATGGACAGAACAGGTCCACAATGGGGATAATGCTAGTATCAGTTCCTTAAGAGTGTGCATCTGTATCGATGATGATATGTCTCAGACATTAAATAGCTGCTCATTGTCAAAGATATGAGATACAAACTCTTCACAAGTTCAATGATCTAACCTTATGGAAAAGAGAGAGAGGCCTGGGAGGAAGCAGTATGCAGTCCAAAGTGTCACTACTGAACATCAGCCAGGCAACTCAAGACACTAGTCCTCATCAGCAGTCCAGTCATCTGTGTGGTCATGTCAGTGACTCATGAGAAGTCTTATGCTTACACCAGGTTGCTGGGAGAGCAAATCCAGAGAGCTGAAGGAGAAGAGCACAGTGTTTGCAAGCCATCAGGAGTGAAGAATAAAACTATGTCATTACTACCACAGTGATCGTAAGCTGTAGGGAGGTAAGAAAAAAAAAATATGTCATTAGCACTAATACCAGTTGTTGCGATAAAACAGTTACAAATTTTTACCCCATCTATCTCTTGCATTTGTAAAAGAATTGCACAAGAAGCAGGAATACTCCAAGGGGCAGTGACACTTTCCTCTCCAAAAGTATTACTGAACAAAATTAAATTGCCAGAGGCTAGATAGTTCCATGGACAGCACTGACAACATACTCTGCCCAGAGAAATGAACATTTTTTTTTATATTTAAAATTACAGGCTTACAAATACACTAAAGGGAAATGTAAGCAGCACCAACTGCCTTTTATTTTTTTTTTAAGAAAAATACATATTTACTCTTTTACACACACACACACACACACACACACACACACACACACACACACACACACACACACACACACATGTGTGTGTGTGTCTGGGGCAAGCATTTACCAGACAGGATGAGATAGTAACAGAACTGTCTAGTGTGACAATGGAGCCTAGAAATAAAATATGGATTCTGCATCCTGTATGGAAGCTATAAATTTGGTTTGTGTGAATGGTTCAAAGGATCTGGATTTTAAACATAAAGGACTGGGAATTACCTGAAGGATGGACATTGATGCAAGTATACTCAACACAACAGAAGCTCATCTAGAAGGATCACAACTGCAGGGCTTCATTATAAAAAGACTGTGGAGGACACTAATCACAAGGTGTGACATACAAGACAGAGAGATCGATAAGACCGAGGGAGGGGAAAGAGCACATAATATTCTCTACTCTGTTCCATTTTGGTGCCTAAAAAGCATCAGAAAGACTACTTTAACAAAAATGCTTTTAAAGAAAGGTTACAGAATCCAGGAAAGCCTAAAACTACCTAGTAAAAGTACTTAAAGGTAGACAAAAAAAAAAAAAAAAGAGTACAAGTATACCAGAATACTGTAATATACCTCCAGTGAATTGGCTAGGAGGGAATCACTACACCATGACTCTCAAATGTCCAGACTTTTGCAGAACATCCAGATTTTTCAATCATACACTTGGCATTTTCCTCATAATATCTGCTGTTTTCTGCCAAATCACTGATGACTGAAATTAGTAAAAAATGGCATCTGTTTGACATTTCCAGAGAACGCATGCTAATACAAAGTCTTTTATAAAAGCAGTTTTCCAAGCTTATAACAGCCTTTGTCAGAATTCTTGCACGGAGAGGTTACAGTTTAATTTATTTTAGTATAATAAACCCACACAACCTCCCAAAGCATACAACAGTTACAGAAATAATGTAGACCACTGGACCAAAAAAATGCAGGATGAGGAGGTGCTGGAAGAAGTCCTATCCTGTACCATAGATCCCACTACTAAACACGGACTGTTAAAGGTCTATATACTCAGGACAGCAACACTGTAGTCATCTTAAGGATCACTGCTGCAGAAACTCACATGAATGGGATTGCATCCTTAGCTCTCAGCAATGGATGGAAGGTGTAAAGAATGCTCTCCCTGCTGGACAACAGTGGCAACATCAACTCTGCCTTTAAAGTGGATAGGCAGCTTGTTATTTTTGGAAATGCATGAATGGATTTCGAAGTACAAGCCTCACAAATACTTTGGGGAGACACATTTTAAATAAGATTGTTTCACTTTATTTGTACCAGAAAAAAAAAAAACTCAATCTGTCAACTACTGGGAAAGAAATTGTTTGGTAAGGAGAGAACATAAATAATAAAACAGCAGATCAGACTGCTTCCATGATGTATTTAGATACTACATTGAGAGAACTAAATCAATCATATATATAAAATTCATTGTTGTTTATTTTCCTGTTTCTGCACACTTCTAACAAATTTCATGAGAGCATGCTAGGCAAAAAAAATGTGTTTACTGTCCTTGTGTAAAAGTGAAATGTCTCTATCCACTAAGACCTGCAGTTCCAAAAGCCTTCAAGATGACTTAATTGCACCCAAGAAACAATATTCCATGCTTTTTATGATTCCATACCTGACAACCATCAACCCTCCCCGTAATCAGACAAGCTGATTCATTCTGTCTGTAATTTGCTGTTGTAGGTTCGTTCATAGGTTGGTACTAGGCTATAGGCCCAAGGGCCTACGTAAGCCTAGCCAACAAGGTTCCCTGGCTTACGCCACCCAAGAAAGTTATTTTCCTGTGCCACTGTTGAGCAGAGACACAAAAATGATCCCCGGGGTGCATTTCCTATTTTCCTTCTACTCATCAAGATTTTTCTTGAAGAGTGCTAATGAAGAACTTTGCTTGACATAGATCGGTAGCCTGTTCCAGAGTATGGGAAGTCTCTGGGACAGGAATCTATCCCTCCAGCATGTCCTGTTTATTGTGGTGACAAGGTTTAGGTCCCTAGAGTGAGTATCTCAGAGGGATTGGGATTTCTTTAGGTGTAGCATGTCCAACAGCTCTGAGTTTGACATAGCTTTATATGTTAGGCAGAGATCACCTCAGTGTAGGCGATATGCTATGGAGTAAAGCTGGAGTTTGTACTAATTTGATGACATATTTAATGTATTTGTATTAAAATTACTTTTTG